>NC_086101.1:45834278-46137308 GCF_963921235.1 Mobula hypostoma | reverse complement strand
CTTCAGGCATGATGGATTTGGGATTTCTGTGGGTGCACGCTGTCAGAAATTATATTTTTTTAATGAACACCTGCAAAGGAGACTCCATGCCTTTGATCAACAGCTTAATTGTTTTGAGGAAGGCTGTGTTCTGGTAGTTTCTGGGATAGGCAACGGGAAGCAGTCAGAAAATATTTCCTCAGCGGCTTTCAAAAATACTTGAAGCTGAAAGTGATCAACTATGAAATTTCACAAGGCATTTAAGGAATTTTACAATGCACTTAATATGTCTTAATTTAGAAATTTTCCTCAAATTTGTTTTCCTTTAAAATAAAGGCACTAATTGTGCTTGTTTTTGAAGCCAACTGGGCGGATGATATAATGATCCAGATTTTGCAGTGTTAACAATGGTACAAGTCGTAAAACTGACAGCAACTTGAAGGTTTTAACACATGTAGTTGAACATGGAAATCCTGATCCTTCTGACAATGATTTGACTCTTTCAGAGTCCAATGCTGCCTTATCAGATAGAATGAAGGGAAGTCTTTTGAACTGACAGCAATTTTAGCAATCTATGAACTAGTCCTGCTGTAAAATACTTAAAAATTATTAATCCTTGTTGAATGAGACTGAGGTTATTTCTGAGCATGCAAAACAAGTTACATTCATTGGTTAGCCTACCATCGAAATTAAGATAGATACTTTATTGATCCCAAGGGAAATTACAGTGTCAAAGAGGCATTACAAGTGCACACACATACAAATATTAAAAGAGAAGTAACAAAGAATAAAAAAAATTAAAAATTATGAATGGCAAATAATTATATAATTATTATCTAACACTGTAAGTATGAAATAGTGTTTATGTAGCTTATTATTATTTCTGTATGATTTACATAAAAGAAGGCTATTTGACCCATTGCCAGCTGTCAGAACTATCCCATTCTTGTGCAATCCATACTTTGTTCTACCACCCTGATTCTCCTGACATCTGCTGACACTGGAGGTCATTTACCGTAACCAATGTTATTGTACCCAATTACCATAGCAACTGGCCCATATTTGGGATATACTGTAGTAAGAAAGTGGAGCAGTTGGGCGAAACCCATGCATTCCCAGTGAAAACATGCAAACTCCACACAGACAGTACCAGAGGTCAGGAATGAACCTGGGCCTCTATGGGGGGGGGGGCAGTGAAGAGCCACTCTACCTGAGTATATATGATGCCTTTTGAGATTATTGATATTAAAGCAACTCAGAAAGTTGGCAGTTTAAATAAAAATGCACTAATAATTATAACTTTCTCCCTGCTGGTTCAGTAGGAAACTGATTTACTTCTAAGTCTGTGTACTGAAGTCTTTCTCCAACTACTGGAACATTCAAATCTCATCTGACTTTCCAGTGCTGGTCTATCAGAGATTCTGCCTTTTCACTGAGTTATTAAACTGTGGCTCAGTCTGCTTTGACAACTTAATGCAAATGATGTTGCAGCACTGCCTTGAATGAAGTGGATGTCAACTGACCCATGTTTAATCTGAGATGATAGGAGAACCTGCCTTTGGGAGCTTGTGGTGCAAATATTAGGAAGGGGAGTCACACCAGTCCTCACTGAAGGGTCATCGATGGAAAGAGTGAGCAACTTCAGTTTCCTGGGTGTCAGAACCTTAGAGGATTTGGTCCTCCTAGGCCAAACACATTGATGCAATCACTAAAGAGGCACCCTTTACTTTATTAGGAGTTTGGGGAAATTACTGAGTCATCAAAGAATGCTACAAGTTTCAACAGATGTACAGTGGAGAGCATTCTGTCTGGTTGCATCACAACTTTGGATGAAGAGTCCAATGTACAGGATCAAAAGAGACTGCAAAGGATCGTACATTCAGCCAGCTCCATCATGGGCATAAGCCTCCCCACCATCAAAAGGTGGTACTTCAAGAAGGGAGCATCCATCACCATCTGGGATATGTCCTCTTTTGTTACAACGACTGGGGAGGAGATACAGGGCCCTGAAGAGACACACTCAACAACTCAGAAGTAGATTTTTCCCCTCTGCCTGCAGATTTCTGAATGGTCCATGAATCCTACTTATTATTCCTTTTCTTTGCAGCAATTATCTGAATTTGTAACTTTAATTAATTCTATATCTTTTCACGTTATTGCTGCTGCAAAAATAACACATTTCACAATCCTTAAGTCAATGATAATAAAGCTCATTCTGATTCTGAATTAGCTCACAACACATCAAATGCACACCGTTGTCTGTAAATACTTAAGAACATTCTGAAAAGGATGTGAAAGGCTCTATAGAAATTCAAGACCTTTTTAAAAATTTTGTGGCTGATTTTACAGGAAGATGTTTCAGCACACTTTACACTAAAGGGCAGGAATGCAATTGCATTGACATCCTTACCGGAATAGTTAGCTCAGATTTTGATGTACTTAAATTGCCATTTCATTATTTCCCAGATTGTGAGGCTGCTGCATGCACAGCAGAAGCAACTTACCATGCAGTATTGTGAGACAGTACCATCAATGAGATGGGACAGAATTTTTTAAAAAAGAGATTATTGACAGACACACAACCCGGATTCAAATATTTTGGAAGTTTAAAAAATTGCCTTGCAGATTTAGGAAAATAAGTATTGTGAATTGGAATTGATTAATTACATTTGTACTTGTGAATGGAATTATAAATTTCAAATTAACATGGCTGTATATAGTAAAATTTATATTCTGCTTGGAAATGCTGATGGTTTGGCATCTGGCTTACCTTCTTCCGTTTAATCTCTTTAATCTCACTGAGCCCTGTTTCCTTGAAAGTCAACGATTTCCCAAATTCCCTTTAATCTCAACTGGGTTCTGTTTCCCACACTTCCTCTTAAACTCACTTGATTTTGTTTTCTGGCCTCCTCTTTAAACTTAACAGATTGAATGGAAAATTTATCATTCCATGATATAACAGCTTAAAAAATGATTTATTGTATTAGTAGGGGCAATACTAACAAATCTGCAATGAAGGCATCATCCAAGTCCCAAGGGTGTCAAATTATCAGAGTTTTCCTGTATCTTTCATTTAAGCATCGTGTCAAGAAGCCATTTGCACATGTTTTCAGATTTGTTCAAGGGAACACATTCTAAAGTATAGAGACAGTGGAGTATAACATTTTAAAAAAATAGTGGATAGCCAGTGCTGTTTTCCCAGGGTGGCAATAGCTAATACAACTGTCAACTTTTTAAGACCATAAGACCATAAGATCATAAGATCATAAGACAAAGGAGCAGAAGTAGGCCATTCAGCCCACCAAGTCTGCTTCACCATTTTATCATGAGCTGATCCATTTTATCCTATTTAGTCCCACTGCCCCGCCTTCTCACCATAACCTTTGATGCCCTGGCTACTCAGATACCTATCAATCTCTGCCTTAAATACACCCAATGACTTGGCCTCCACTGCTGCCCGTGGCAACAAATTCCATAGATTCACCACCCTCTGACTAAAAAAATTTCTTCTCATTTCTGTTCTGAAAGGGCGCCCTTCAATCCCGAAGTCATGCCCTCTCGTACTAGACTCCCCCATCATGGGAAACAACTTTGCCACATCCACTCTGTCCATGCCTTTTAACATTCGAAATGTTTCTATGAGGTCTCCCCTCATTCTTCTAAACTCCAAGGAATACAGTCCAAGAGCAGACAAACGTTCCTCATATGTTAACCCTCTCATTCCCGGAATCATTCTAGTGAATCTTCTCTGTACCCTCTCCAACGTCAGCACAAACTTTCTTAAATAAGGAGACCAAAACTGCCCACAGTACTCCAAGTGAGGTCTCACCAGCGCCTTATAGAGCCTCAACATCACATCCCTGCTCCTATACTCTATTCCTCTAGAAATGAATGCCAACATTGCATTCGCCTTCTTCACTACTGACTCAACCTGGAGGTTAACTTTAAGGGAATCCTGTATGAGGACTCCCAAGTCCCGTTGCATCTCAGAACTTTGAATTCTTTCCCCATTTAAATAATAGTCTGCCCGTTTATTTTTTCTGCCAAAGTGCATAACCATACACTTTCCAACATTGTACTTCATTTGCCACTTCTCTGCCCATTCTTCCAATCTATCCAAGTCTCTCTGCAGACTCTCCGTTTCCTCAGCACTACCGGCCCCTCCACCTATCTTCGTATCATCAGCAAACTTAGCCACAAAGCCATCTATTCCATAATCCAAATCTTTGATGTACAATGTAAAAAGAAGCGGCCCCAACATGGATCCCTGTGGAACACCACTGGTAACTGGCAGCCAACCAGAATAGGATCCCTTTATTCCCACTCTCTGTTTCCTGCCAATCAGCCAACGCTCTATCCACGTATGTAACTTTCCTGTAATTCCATGGGCACTTATCTTGTTAAGTAGCCTCATGTGTGGCACCTTGTCAAAGTCCTTCCGAAAATCCAAATATACATCATCCACTGCATCTCCCTTGTCTAGCCTACTGGTAATTTCCTCAAAAAATTGTAATAGGTATTAAAAATTTTAAGGTGAGAGGTCAAAAGTTTGGAGGAGCTGTCAGAGGTAGGTTTATTACACAGAATCAGAATCAGGATTAATATCACTGGCATATTTCATGAAACTTGTTGTTGTGCAGCAGCAGTACACTGCAATACATAATTATAAAAGCTGTGAAATACAGTAAGTATATATGTATATTATATAACTAAATTAAATAAGTAGTTCAATAAAAAGTAGTGAGGTAATATTCATGGGTTCAATGTCCATTCGGAGATCTCATGTCGGAGGAGAAGAAGCTGATCCTGAATTGTTAAGTGTCTGCCTCAGGCTCCTGTACCTCCTGCCGATGGTAGCAATGAGAAGAGGGCACGGCATGGGGGATGGGGGTCCTTAATGATGGATGCCGCCTTTTTGAAGGATCGCTTCTTGAAGATGTCCTGGATGCTGTGGAGGTTAGTGTCCATGATGGAGCTGGCTGAGTTCACAACCTTCTGCAGCTTCTTTCGATCCTGTGCAGTAACCCCTGCCACCACCACTGCCCCCACCCCCACCCCCACCATACCAGATGGTGATGCAGCCAGTTAGAATGCTCTCCATAGTACATCTGTAGAAATTTGAGAGTGTCTTGGGTGACATATGAAATCTCCAGAAACTCCAAATGAAATACGGTCACAGTTTTGCCTTCTTTGCTGTTAAGAGAGTGGTGAAGAATTTTGGCATGAGCCCCCAAATGCTCAAGGCCTTCTACAGGGGCACCATTGCGAACATCCTGACTGGCTGTATCACCGCCTGGTACGGAAACTGCACCAACCTTGATCGCTGGGCACTTCAGAGAGTGGTGCAGACAGAGCAGCACATCTGCGGATGTGAACTTCCCTCGACTGAGGACATTTACAGCAGCAGGTGTGTAAAGAAGGCCTGGAAGATTATCAAGGACACCTGTCACCCCAACCATAAACTGTTTCAGCCGCTTCTGTCTGGCAAATGGTACCGCAGCATGAAAGCCTGGACTAACAAGCTATGGGACAGCTTCTTTCAACATTAGACTTATAAATTCACATCTGTACATTGCAACGGAGTCATTACACAAAGATTTTTACTCCCTCGCATTTAAAATGTCAGATTTAAATAAATTCAATTCAATAAACGCACAGAATGCACGGCCTGGGCGATGGTATAGGCTGATGTGCACCACAATGTCTTGTTCAGGACTGCTCACTCACTCCCGGACTTCTCTCTCCATCCTGGCGCAGAGACCCAACACTGGCCCCGCTTAACTTTACATACTTCACACAGGCTAACAGTCAGCCTTGTGATTATTAGCTTATCAACAAAATTATCATTACCTGCCACAGAAAGGACCTATAATGGTCGTTTGCAGGCTCCAACCAACTCCTGCTCTTTTTTCCTGTTGCAATGACAATATCAATTTAAGGAAACAGAGATAAAGATAGCAGGTAGCTAAAGGGCTCTCTTATCTGCTCGACTAAGCTGTTTTGATGTGTGTTGCTTGAAATTCCAGCATCTGCAGATTTCCTCATGTTTGCCTGTTTTTTTTTGTTACCTTTGTAATATCAGAAGTAGTAAACAGGGTAAACATTTGTTCATGGACACAGGTGGTAAACATGAGTAACTATGTGTTCTCTTCCACTTCCAAATCCCTGATGCCCTTGGAACTGGATTTTGGGAGCAGGGTTCAACATGTTCAGGGCAAGGGATTAACTTCTCCCTTTTAACAAATGTATAACTCTAACTTGAAGTTGCTGCACTCCATTTAAATCATGAGCAGTCACAGAAAGTCATGCTTGTGAAATGCTGCTTGAGTGCATCTCTCCAGGGAGCGTATCTGTTGTGGAAAGTGACACCGATAGGATAAACCACACTTATTCATTCATTGGATTGGCGATGCCATGTTACTGCTAGAATGCTGTGAGACTCCAGGGATACTCTGTTACTTTTGTCATGGTTACACAAGTTGCTGATATTACAACTCTGTACAGGAAGATGTGTCATTTAGATTTGAACTACTGGAGTGAGATTAACTGCCAGTTTGACTCTGTGACTTTGTTGAATGGTGTATTTAGCACTTTGCATGATGCTGGTGACTGTCTTAAAATTTAAAAATGCATTTGCCAAATGGGTTACTTTATATACTAAGCTTTATGGTGCTTAAACTCCCTAAATGAAATGCTCTCCCATACAAGGCATCATATTTTAAAAAGCAAAAGATTGGTTATTCAGAAAGAAGTTAATCTGCGGTTAGCAAATGAGGAAAGGAAGCAGGAGCTGAGAAAGGAGTGGCCATTAACTGGAGTGGTGTATTAGGAACAATATCAATTAGCATCAATCATTTACAGTGGAATACTAACTGGGGAACAGAACTGCATTTTAAAGGAATGATGGAGTAGAAATTTGTCCTCTGCTGTACGCAACGTAGTAATATATGCGTATCAAAATTTCAGTCCCATTCCTAATGAGACTGATGTTGATGGTGGTGGGCGTGGAAGAAGATCCACCGAATAGTTAGTCAGAGATGGAGCTGAGTAAAAGGTGACTGACTCAAGACAGGGAGAGAAGGAGACTCGGGCTTAATCAGTTGTGAAAGTCCAATCCTTGAAACCAAAAATATGTCCATTAATATGCAGACATTAGAATGAAGATTGCTGAAACTTAAAGTCATCACTTTTAATAATTAATTGAGGCTGTAGCTATTGCTGATAAAGCCAACATTTGTTAGCCCCCTCCATTTACCCTTGAATGCAGTTTCTATTTCCGAGGACAGTTTAGAGACAACCAAAATGTTCACAAGTAAAACGAGGCAAGAGTGAGTTGAATGCTTTGATAGTACATCAGTATGCTGTTTGTGCTGTTGCCATTTCCAGCATTAGCTTCTTAATTCCATACTTATTGAATTAGATTTAAACACTGTGGCCACTTTTGGGTGATTTGTCTCAGGGTGTATGGATTGATTCTCAGCCTAGTGACGTAACCACCATCTTACCACTCATTGTCAATTGCTGGCAGGCTTAAGCTTTTTTTCCAGACTTCTAAAACCAGTATTTTCTTACTTGGCACAAGTAATCTCCCAACTATGCTCTAATTATGTATTTTGATAACTTGCATGTTCAACATGGAACTGTGAGCTCTTCATTATTACTATCTTACCAGAATGAGCAGCAGGCTTAAGCCCATCTTTATTTTTGTGGTCACACAAGCTTATGCAGTTAAAAATGTATTTACAAGGACCACAGAGCCTGAAGTGCTTTGAGGTACTGGCAGCAACCTGATTGGTTAAGGTCGTCATAGAAACTGATTAGCTTTCATTTCTGTGGCAGTGTCAAGTGTATTGTACTCCAGCCATAAAGTGTACTTGAGAAAACATTCTGACAGAGCAGTACAGTGAGGCCATGAAGCCTTCTGAAGCTGAATAGTAGAAGCCTTTGCAAACTGCAAAAAACCTGTGATAATGAGCACTGATATAAAAGCAGCCACATTGGCTCCTGTTTAAAGACAAATTATGGATGGATAAAACCTGAAAGGCTAGCAGAGATTTTCTATATGTCTGTTTGCTGCCATGCTGAAGAGCAAGTACATAATATCTTACAATGCATTATTATGACCCACAACATCATTTTGGTCTTCCTGGTAAAAGAGGTTGTCCAGTTTTAAAAAAGAAAACACCAGACTTAATAGCCCTTGAGGAAAAAGCACCACTTTCTCACATTTCATAGCCAGTTAATGGCCCTGGGTTGTTTGATACAGAAATCATTGCAAATGGTTTGCATGCACCAAGCTCCCCAAAACAGCAACGTGATAAAGAGTAATATGCCCAAAATGCTGGAGGAGCAATGCAGTTGGAAAGGAATAAAGAGTCGCCATTTTGGGCCAAGCTTTGGGTTTGAGATATGAGGAGTATTTATTGGCTCTGGGCCTCTGTTCACGGGAATTCAGAAGAAAGAAAGGTGAACTCAGACATCCCACCTCTCCCGGAAGTTCCGGGAGTCTCCCGCATATTGATAGTGGCTCCTTGATGCCCGGAAATTATATACAATATCCCGGAAATCGATTTTTTTGAGAGGGAGAGGGAGAGCAAGAGTGAGCATCTTGATTGGTCTCTTTTCGTGCTAAGTAGACCTATCAGTTTTCTCTGTGGGCGGGCTTTACAGTCGACCTCAAAAATAATGACAGTGTTGCTCGCTGCACTGTTTGCAACAGTGACTTTTCTATTGCCCATGGTGGGTTAAGATTGTAAAAGACATGTTGAGGTGAGTTTAACCGGTGTCATTCGTTCATTAGCATAGCTAACGTTATTTAAACTAGCTGGCTAGCTAATAAGGAGCTGCTCTATTGATGTCCTACGTGATGAGGCCAAACTCCTTGTAGGCTTGCTTAAAGTTGTAATAGAATAAACATGATAATATAATATAATAATATAATATAATATAAGTACATATTTTAATGTCACATTTTATGCGTATACCCAACTTGGTTTACAGATTAGACAAAATCACTAGACAAGGTATTACATACACCCTTGGAGGTCGACCGGGGGGGGGGGGTGGAATACGGGGATTGTGGGGGGTGGGGGTGCTACCTCCCTGAAATGAGTTTTTGCAGGGTGGGGTGTCTGGTGAAACTCATTGATATCTATCAAATGTTGAAAGGCCTCGATAGAGTGGATGTGGAGCAGATGGATCCTGTGGTGCGAAGTGTGGCGTGATGTCCTTTAGAATGGAGAAATTTCTTCGCCAGAGGATGGTGAATCTGTGAAATTCGTTGCCAAAGGTGGCTGTGGAGGCTAAGTCCATTGGTTATACTTAAGGCAGAGGTTGATAGATTCTTGTTCAATCAGGGCATAAAGGGATATGGGAGAAGGTAGGAGATTGGGGCTGAAAGGGAAATTGGATGAGCCATGCTGAAATGGTGGAGCAGACTTGTTGGGTCAAATAGCCTAATTCTGCTTCTACACCTAATGGTCTCATGGTCTAAGACCATCAGACCAAAAAGATCTCAGCCCAAAATGTTGTCTCTTTCCATACATGCTTCCCGAACTGCTGAGTTCCTCCAGCGTTTTTGGTGTATTACTGTGGATCTCCAGCATCTGCAGAAACTCCTGTGTTTTTAATTAGCAACATGACCAAGGCCATATAATCTGTTTCATGAATGCTAAATAAAGGTTAATTATTAACCCCTGCATTTCCAAGTAATCCCATATGTTAGGGTCCAACCAAAAGCGAGATGAAGTCTCAAATTTAATATCTCACCTGAAAGATGGCATTGTTAATGGAATTTAACAGTGCATATCAATCTTGATATCTTATGCTCAGGCATTCAGACCAGGCCTTGAAACTTTTGAATTGGATGAGACTACTACCACTGAACCACAGTTGTGAGAAGTTGGCCTAATTTGGTTTATCATAGATGACGGAAGCAAGTGTAGGTTGGTAGAAGCTGTGAAAAGTCTCCTGGAAAAATGCTAAAGTGGAGTGGGTTTAAAAGAGCTGAGCTCAGAGCATACTGAATGACCTAGAATCCTCTGGTCTACCTAAATGTTGAAGGCAGATTCTGATCATCTGCCTAATGAATGCCATCAACCTAGGGAATAATTCTGAGAGAGTTTCCTCTCTGAAAGCACACTACTAAAGGACCACATATGATGCAGAACAATCACAGAATCACAACAAGTTGTGTCACAGGAAGGAGAAATTGAATCGATTTTGTCATAATCAGATTTATGATCAAAATTTTATATGATGTGAAATTTGTTGTTTAGTGACAGCAGTACATTGCAAAGACATAAGATTACTATAAATTACAAAATATATAAATAGTGCTAAAAAAAAGGAGGTAGTGTTCATGATTTCAAAGACGGTTCAGAATTCTGAAGATGGAGGGAAAAAAAGCTGCTGCTAAATTGCTGATTGTGGGTCTTAAGGGTCCTGTAACTCCTGCCTGATAGAAGTAATGAGAAGTGGGCATGTCCTGGATAGTGAGGGCCCTTAATGATGGATGCCACCTTCTTGAGGCACTGCCTGTTGAAGGTGTCCTCAATGGTGAATAGGCTTGTGCCCATAATGGAACTGGCTGAGTCTACAACCCTGTATGGTCTCTTGCAATCCTAAGCAATAGTATCTCCATTGTGAGATCATGATGCTCTCCACAATGCACCTACTGACATTTTCAAGAGTTTTTCATGACATAACACGTCTTCTGAAACTCCAAACGAAGTAGAGCCACTGGTGTGCCTTCTTTGTGATTGGATCAATGTGTTGCGCCGAGGACAGATCCTCAGAGATGTTGACACCCAGCAATTTGAAGCTGCTCACCTTTTCCCTCACCGATCCCTCAGTGAGGACTGGTGTTTCATCTTCCAACTTCCCCTTTCTGAAGACCACAATCAGATTCTTCCTCTTGCTGATATTTGCAAAGTTATTTTTGTGACGCCACTCAAGCTAGTTTGCTTAATTACACCTACTCATTCCCCATCCATGATCTTGAGGTTATAGTTCTATAAATGTTCAATTGGACAATTGTACGCTATAAGACAACTACCTTTTATAAACATGCTAATCAAGAAATTCCTTACTCTTGACTCTTAGTCCTCCATGCTGGATTCTGCTTGAGTGGCAAGGAATGGAGAAGTAACTTTTTTTTAATCTCACACAGTAAACAAAGTGTTAATAGGTTAGAAAAACATTATTTCAACATGCCTGTTCCATTAGAATTCACTTGGGTAGCTGAGAAAATAGTTCATAGATTCAAGAGAAGTGTACAAGCAAAAACATTCCTACCCTTCATGTGTGCTAAATTCCCCAAACTCATTTCTCACATGTCTCAGCTATAAATAACAATGTTTTTTTTCTCTGTTTTGCAAGGGAATGCTGGGAGGAACACATGCCAGGAGATTTGTTCGTAAATGACTCTTTACTTATTTTGTGAACTAACAAAATGTTAAATATTATTTTCACTCTTTGAGATGCAACTAAAATGACTGCATGTTGCAGACTCAGCTTGTCAGTGCTGCCAAGGTTAGCGAGGCAGAATTAATCTTCAGTTTTCTGTCAATAAGTTACAGGGGACGGAAAGCTACAGAAGACAATAGGAAGACACATAAAATAGGTCACAAAATGATTGCAGTTCACTGCCCCTATGTTTCCATTGGTGCAAAATGCTGTATTCTGTGAAGAAGGCTTATTAAGATGCTTTAGAACTCTTGACACTGTAACTGATTTACAGAACATTTAAATGGGTGAGGTATTTTCAAAGTTCAAAGTAAAATTTATTATCAGAGTACATATATGTCACCACATACAATTCAGAGATTCTATTTCCTGTGAGCATACTCAACAAATCGATAGAGTGAGGGAACAAGAGTAGAGAAGACAGCAGACTGCTGAAATGTAACTATAAATAGATAGTAATAAATAACGAGAACATGAAATAACAGGATAAAGGGTCCTTAAAATGAGATCATTGCTTGTAGGAACATCTCAATATTATCCTCTTTTGCTCAAGAGCCTGATGGTTGAGTGGAAGTAACTGTTCTTGATCCTGGTGGTGCAAATCCTGAGGCACTTGTACCTTTTACCTGATGGCAGCAATAAGAAAAGAGGTTGGTGAGGATCTTTGACGATGGATGCTGCTTTCCTACAACGGCGTTTCATGTAGATGTGCTCAGTGGTATTTGTTCTAGCTGCATCTTTTTTACGTTTGTTTACACCTCTCATTGTCACAGTAAAGCAGACCACGTTATTAGGGACCCATCCCACACCGGACATTCTCTCTTCTCCCCCCTCCCTACATACATACCGCCAGCATCAAGGGCAGCTTCTATTCCACAGTTAATTGAATCATTTGTATAGGATAGACTCTAGGCCTCACAATATACATCATCATGGCCTTGCACTTTATTGTCTGCCTGCACTGCGCTCCCTCTGCAACCGTAACACTTTATTCTCCATGCTGTTATTGTTTTCCCTCAATGAGATGAAATAATCTGCATGGATGGCATGCAAAACAAAGTTTTTCATTGCACTTTGATACATCTGATAATAATAAACAAATTGCACGTGACAGCTGTATTTCATAAGGTATGTATCTATGAGCTTCTTGTGTGCAACTGAAATCAGGATTCAGAATCAGATTTATTATCACTGGCATATGTCACGGAAATTGTAACTTTGTGGCAGTAGAAATCTGAAGAAGAAGCTGCACTGCCTTTCGAATAGATGCTCAATGGTGGGAGGTGGTTGAGCTCGTGATAGATACAACCAGTCCAAATGGTAAACAAGAGACAATCTGCAGACGCTAGAAATTGGAGCAACAGACACAAAATGCTGGAGGAACTCAGCAGGCCACGCAGTATCTAGGAAAAGAGTACAGTTGGCGTTTTGGCCCGAAATGTCAACTGTATGCTTTTTCTAGATGCTGCCTGGCCTGCTGAGTTCCTCCAGCATTTTGTGTGTGTCAGTTGGAATGGTACATCTGTAAAAATTTTCTGGAGCATTTGTTGACAATTCTTTCTTATTACTTGGGACTGTTTAGCAATTAAATTAGAAAGGAACGCATTTCCTCAAATATTAGATTGTGTTTTGTTTTCTTTTAAAAGCGACATGATGAAACTGAAACTGACTCTTTTCAAGAAATAAGCTCAATTATAGCCATTTTAGTATTTATTGTAATTCAGAAAATTTGTCTAAGCCCTTCCTGTTGTGATTTACCCTTGCAGTCCTGATGAAATTTCCATGTGAAGGACACATAAATGATTTTATTTTTAAAAAAGCTTTGTGGGGAATTTGGAGCACTTTGGCCTGGAGTGCTGGTGAATGTGTAGACCAGGGCACTGTGGTCTTCACACCACCATACTGAACTGAAAAGCTTACAGGGAATTGTGATTATTACCTTTAACTTGCCCTTCCCTCTCCACACACTTTAAGTGAATCCCCAACATGCCTACCCTCAAGAAGACACCATCATTTCCTCTCTGTTTCCAAATATGCCTCTCATAACCCCTGTAATTACTTCAACTCTCATGTCTCTACAGCTGTCCCCGGCTTCTGATTTCAATCCTTAACCTGACAATCTCCAACATAAGAGTTAGCAAAGTGGTCATAGACATCCCCTGGCCAGGCAAGGCTACAGATCAAGAGCATATAAATGAGATTAACATTGATAGGTAGTTCAAGGTCACCATAGATATGGTGGGCTGAAGGTCTGTATGACTCTCTGACTCCATTCATAGAAAGAGTTTAAACCTTGAGGCTGACTGTAAGGAGTTTGTACGTTCTCCCCATGACTGCGTGAGTTTCTTCTGGGTGCTCCGGTTTCCTCCCACAGTCCAAAGACGTAGCAGTTAGTAGGTTATTTGATCCCTTGATTGGGTTAGGGTTAAAATGAAGGGTTGCTGGGCGTCACAGTTCTAAGGGCCTATTCTGCACCGTATCTCAAAAAATAATTAAAACAGCATTTTTGTCCATGTGATTTTAATTCTTGGCTTCTCCAAGTCACATGCTAGGGATTTATCTTTCATACTAAAATGTCTGGTATGTGCTTCTGGGGTTGGTGGTCAAGGCAATTAAGATAGGCATTTCAGAGACTCTGAGATGGGAACACAAATGTGTAGAAAATGGAGGAATATGGACATTGAATAGGACGAAAGGATTAGTTTAGTTAGGTGTTTAGTTACTAGTTTATTTAGTTAACACAACATCATGGGCTGAAGGGTCTCCTGCTGTGCTGTACTATTCTGTTCCAGATACTTCACATCAATTATGGACAACATAAAGTAAATTTGTTCAAGTTTAGAAATGAAGGGTAATTAGCAGAACCTGTTCTGTGAGCTGTGGGCTTTTTACAGCTGTGACATCAATAGAAAAATGTAGATAAATAACTCAGGACTAAATGCCAAGCCTGCAGTGGTGTTCCGACTTAAGTTGCACTGCCTAACATTGTGAGAGCTTTTCCCACTGCAGGAGGGTTAAAAGGCTTCATTATGGCAGCAACTAAACTGCTGACTCGTGTTATGAAAATAAAATAGTCAAAGGAAATTTATGGACTGCAAAATGAGAAATTGGGGGAGGAAGACAACAGAAATAGGAATCTTGATTCGAATTCATTACTTTCCTAAGTGGTACGATAGTGAGGGAGTTGGCAGAATATGTAATGCTAACATTAAATCTATCAGGCCTTACAATATAATTCTGTATAGAGTTTAGGCTGAAATGTGAGTGGTAATCAAGATTTTTGTTTAAATGGCTGAATGCTTCTTCAATAGCACTACGACGGTTTCAATAAGAATCTAACATAGCATTTTTGACTGAAGTTATTGACAGATGGCAAGGGTCTGTGGCAGCTGAGTTCTAAGTCACTGGTGTGGAACTGAAGGAGAGAAGCTGACTTGTGTGTCCACTCCCATCCTAATTCCGTGACATAAAGTACTCTTACCTTGGGCTGTTGTAGTATAATTCAGCAAAGAGGAAAGAAACATTACTCAGATCAAGCAAAGTTGTTTAGCTTCAATGTTGTATGACTGATTATCGACCATCCCTTTGGCTCCACGGATACTATCCAATAGCTTATTTCCTCCAGGTCTCAGCATTGGCAGTTTCTTGTATTTCCACTTTTTATGTCGTCCAGTCAGATTAGGCTACTATGCAAATCTTCAATTTCAATTTATGTTACGCAAAAGGGATCTTCTGCCTTGGCAGCCATTCACCATGTTTTGATAGCTTTGAGGGGATTAATTCTCTACATTGATGTACCTGCACACTTGGATTCTGCAGTGCAGCTATGGAGCATTGGCCTCCTGCTTTTCCCACAAAGTAATCTCAAAGTGAAGGATGAGTGGAAATTGAGATAAGGAGAGACGAGGAGGTAGGGGGTGAAAGAAAGGGAGGAAATGGCAAGGTTGGGTTGTGTGGGGTTGCACTTTTGTGTGGCTCCAGTGAAACATGTAGTCTCAGCATCGTGTAACTATTCACAACGTAACAATTCGTGATGGGGTTCTGAAACATGAAATGTTAGAAGAACTTTTCCAAATAAATTGAATTTAACAGCGAAAGAGAAAAAACAAAAGGGACATTAGATTTCAAATGGAAGTACTATCAAAATCTCAGGAACAGAAAGCATTTCACAAAAAAAAGTCCTCCAACTCTAGTTAATTATTCATACAAAATATACAGGGCATATTCAGAATTTTCAGCTTCCTTAAAAGAAATGTTCTTGCAATGCTATCACCAGCATCTCCTTTTAGAGTCTTTAGCTTCCAGGGTCTGGGAAATGTATAATTCAGCCTAACCGTGCAGAAAGCTGTTAATTTCACTCTTGATTAGGAATCTGTTATGGCATCTCATGGGCTTAGCATTTCCATAACTTTTCTTCCTTTTTCTTTTCTCTCCCTCCTCATTTTCTAACTCACCCTGTCCTTGCAAAATAGTTGAGGATGGAAAAGCTGTTCCTGCCCAAGAAACATTGAGAGCCTATCATTTCCCTCTGCTGTATTTAAACTGGTAATGCATTTGTCGAGGAAGGACACAATTTGTCTCATAAACAAAAATGCTGTCTACCTTTCTTTGCCCACGTAAGAAGGAACAAAGTATGAGAAAGGAGTAATATATTTTGTTGCACTTTCACTGTCCCTGACTCTTCCCTGGGTTTTTCTTCCACTCTTCCTTTTCAACTCACTATCTCTTTAGATTGCCTGACTGCTTATTTGGAATTTTAATGAAATATTTACTTTTATGAAGCAATAAGGACCAATGGGAATAATGGCTGCTCTGTTTCAAAACTTTGGGTAAATCAGGACTGATTCTTGGCTTTGAATCCATGTTTGTGTTTGAGTGCTAGGTTTATGTTTTGTATGTGTTTGTATATCAGTTTGCCTGTGTTTTCATATGGGTACGCTTGAGTTTGTGAATGCTTGTGCGTTTGTGTGCATATTTATTTGTGTGTGTGTGTGTGTTTTCATATGGGTATGCTTGAGTTTGTGGATGCTTGTGCGTTTGTGTGCATATTTATTTGTGTGTGTGTGTGTGTGTGTTTTCATATGGGTACGCTTGAGTTTGTGGATGCTTGTGCGTTTGTGTGCATATTTATTTGTGTGTGTGTGTGTGTATGTTCTGGAGTATTTGTGTTTATGTAACCGTGCTCGCATTTCTGAGTGCATATGATATTGAGTGTGTGCCTGTGTGTACTTGTCAAAGTTATTATCAGAGTACATATGTATCATCACATACAACCCTGAGATTCGTTTGCCTGCAAGCATACTCAGCCGGTCTATAGAATAGCAAGTATAAACCGGATTAATGAAAAAGCACACAGAGCAGAGAAGACAACTAACTGTGCAAAGGGAAATTTAAAAACTGAGAGCATGAAATAACCAGGTAAAGAGTCCTTCAAGCGAGATTATTGGCCGTGGGAACATCTCAATAGATAAGTGCGGTTATCCTCTTTCGTTCAAGAGCCTGATGCTTGAGGGGTAGGAATTGTTCTAGAAGCTGGTGCTCTGGGTCATGGAGCATTTGTACCCTTCCACCTGACAGCAGCAGTGAGAAAAGTTGCGAGCAGGCATGCTTGTGCGTCCTTATGTAACCGTGTGTGTTTGTGTGCATACGTAACTGCGTGTGTGTATATATGTGTGTGCGCGTTTGTGTGAGACCATGTCTGTGTGCATATGTTATCGTGTGTGTGTGTGTGTGTGTGTGTGTGTGAGAAATTGTCAGTGTATTTGTTCTTCTGTCTGCCTGCTGGTTACTCCCCACTTGTTACTTTTTCTGGAGATAAGTAGGCCCACCGCTGAACAAACAGTCAAAATGAGAACCACTGAGAATCATTCACTTCTTGTTTTCCCATGGCAGATTGATAGATGCCCAGTCACAAATCAACATCCCCATCAGCACCCCTCCCCCACTGCAACTTTAGGAAAATGATTTTGTCACCACAAGCAAATCCAATTGAGAATTTCCCTGGGACAGTAAGGGAACACCAGTTGTCAAAATCAGCAAATGTAATGAAAGGAGGCGAGTTGAATAAATTGGTGTCAGGTACAGCGGTCTGTGTATGATAGGCTGCCGCATTGTGTCTGGTAGACATTCAGCGATTTCAAATATAATGGGAGAAATTAATGCAAATGAGGGGCTGGAATTGAAATGTATTTTAATGCAGATTCGTTGGGACCTGCTGACTGCTTTGATAACAAGTTGCTTCAGGAAAAGGACACCATTGTGCAGGATCATTTTTTCCCCATTTCTTGTCACTTGTGCCTTCTAAGGATCCATTGTTCTGTTAAGTAAACTCTTTCAAGCTATTGACATTGCTCATTTATTTGAATTTCAGATGTTTTTTTCCCCTCTGTCTCTCTGCTGACACTGTTGCTACAGGAGATCTGGGAAAATATTAGTAGCAAGAGAACAGGGGCTCTGTCTGCGACAGTAGATGACATCATTAAATGCAATGTTGTCGCTGTCCATCTCTCATTATAGCCTGCAATCCCGGGCAATAAACTATACTTTTCTTCCACAAGTAGGTTCCCCAGTAAATGAATTACTGCATGCCTGACACAGTTCAATGAGACTAGATGCTTCATGTTTACAGAGTAAAATTAGAACCATTACAAACATTACCTCTGTTTATTAATAGTTCATTATCTTTTTTCCATCTCTTTCATCCCATATCACTAGAGTGTCCCTGTCTTCTTTTAATACAAATTGCATAAGAGTTCCATATCAGTCATGGGCTTGCTGTACACAGCACCTAGGCACTCTAATCACAATGTAATCGCTATTGCTAATTGTATTATCAGCACTATTGTTATGCAATTGTGTGTCCTTGCAACCATTTCTCTCTATTGTTAACAGAGTGAACATCGCAGCAGACTTCAGAATCAGAATCAGGTTTAATATCAACGGCATGTGTCATAAAACTTGTTGTCTTTGTGCCAACAGTACAATGCAATATATAATAATTGAAAAAAAAGAATTACAGTTATATATATATATATATATGTGTGTGTGTGTGTGTGTGTGTGTGTGTGTGTGTGTGTGTATATAAAATAATTAAATACACTCACACCCTGCATAATGCTACCCCGCATAGCACTGATTCGTTTCAATGTGGTTATTCAATTCTTTGTCGAAATTTTTAAAAATGACAAAAATTCATTCTAAACAATACTTGAAACTTCTCAAGAGTGGCCGCCATTGCAGTAAACATTCAATCAGCCAATAAGAGTGCTTTACGTACGCTCAGAGCCACTCACAGCCAATCACATATTAATTCACGCTCTGCCTTCCCCCGGGTGTGTAAACATTCTTGCTCCCTTGCCAATTTATTCCATTTTTTTTCACCCATAATGTCTGGAAAATGGCCTGCAACTTCCAGTGAGGGTAGTACATCTAAGATGTCTAGGAAAAGCACTAGCATGGATGTGAAACTGCAAGTGATACGGTGTGAGGATGTTATGATGGGAATGTTGAAGAGTAGCTGCATTCTCATGCCTTGATAAAGAAGAGCTTCGAGAACTGGCAGAGCAATGCATCCTGGGTGAATGTGAAGACACAGCTGGAGAAGAGGAAACACCAGCAAGAAACCTCACCACAAAATTCCTCAGCATTAGCATCACAATGATCACTCAAATCATGAACCAGTTCACCGATAATGACCCTGACTGGGAGTGAAGCGATACGGCAAAGAGAGGTGTTCTTGGCGTGATTTCCTGCTACCGAGAACTGCTTCATAAGAGGAAACTTAAAGAAGAGGCAGTCAAATTGTGACACCTACTTGAAGAAGATGCCGAAGTTAGAGGAGGACCCGCAGCCTGGTCCCCCCTCTTAGATGTAACCACTACTCACTTCCCTCCACTGCTGCTGTGATGTGTTGCTGCTCCGCCGGTACAGGTTAGGCCTATTTGCAAGTAGTGTTTGTAACTCCATAAATTACCTGGTATACATAAAAAAAATCTATCATATATCTCGGGCTTGATTTTTTTAAATCAGGCACACATGACCATTTACGTAATGTTATAATGACCCTGCATAGTGCTGATTTACATAATACTCTATCTCAGCGTTTGTGTAAACAGTGCAAAGATAAAAAATAAAAGGAAGTAGTGAGGTTGTCTGCAAAGGTTCAATGTCCATTCAGAAATTGGATGGCAGAGGGGAAGAAGCTGTTCTCGGATCATTGAGTGTGTGCTAGAGTACTGTAAAAAAAAGAGACACTAAGCCACATGAAAGATGCAAGGGATGATGATAAAAGCTTAGCTGATTCTGCAGATGCTGGACATCTTCAACAGTACACACATACTGGAGAAATGCAGAAGGTCAGGCAGCATCTATGGAAGTAAATGAAGAGTTGGCAACATGGGCTGAGGCTCTTTCCAGTCCTGATGAAGGGTTTTGGCCCTAAATGTTGACGGTTTATTTACCTCCATAGGTGCTGCCTGACCCTCTGAGATTGTATGTGTAGCTTAGTCAAGAAGTTGTTTATAAAGACGATTTGAAAACACGGAGGGGTGATGGAGGAAAGGAAAGTTTTTGGGAGGGAATTCCAGAGCTAAGCAATTCAACATTTAAAAATATAGCTGTCAATACTGAAGAGATTATATTCAAAGATGACCTAGAGGCCAAACATTTGCCGTTATGTCATCCTTGGATTTAAGCTCTTCAGTACTAAATTCAATACTGAATTTAACATTATCAATGACGTTTAGAGAGTATACAGCAGGGGAAAAGTTATAGAGACAATGATGGGTATGATTTTCGAGGGGCTTGAAAATGAGTTTGATGATAACAAGGAGATATTGCTGAAAAAGTTAATGCAAGGGTGGTTGGGGTTCACTGCTGGTTATCGAGGGCCAATAAAGTTTTGAACAATTTCACCTTCGAGTACAGGAGAATGAGGAAGGCCAGATAAAAGTACTTTATATAGATCAGGTCCAGATGTAATATAACATGCATGTGTTACCATAGCGTGCAAGACGAGTCCGTTTAAACTGTTCTCCTCGTGGAAAATAAATCCTGAATCCTGCAATAAAACTCAGTTTTTTTTAGCTATATTATTTAAATAGAGGATGTGTACAGCATAATAAACAAGCAAGTCCATCTGTCTGTTGGATAAATATTGTATCTAGTGGGAATCTGGCAGCAGATTTTCTACTCAAAACATAATAAGAAATGCCTTCAAAACAGTGGGTTTGCTGGCAAGGGTTTTTGATGGGTTTTCAGGTCACCAAACTGTAAGGAAATTTTTTCAACTGAAGCACTAACAAAATAATGTAATCCACATATTATTTGTCTCATTTTTTTTTGAAGAGGAGCTTCTTTGAGTTAATGCAGTAGATTATCAGCTGATGCTGGGTCATTTGGGTGTCCTGACCTGACCTCTCTTTTCCAGTCAATCCACTGGAAACTGGGGCTGCACAGTTTCTACAGTACCATATCAATTTGGGAAACCACAAGCCACAAAAAATTCTTGGTGGGGTCAGGGGGCTGGGAGGAGAGGGGTGTCCACAAAAGTTCTAAGACTGCTTTGGTGGAGAACCTCCACTAAATCCTTGACATTTAATTCAAGCAATCCCCACTTCTTGATCCTAATTGTACATCTTTTTAGATTCCCTCACCAGGGGAAACGTCCTTTCTGCATCAATTCTGTCGCAATGTGTATGTTTCAATAGGGTTACCCTTCGTTCTTTTCAACTTGCTCACACTTGCTGAGGAAGACAATCCTTTCATCCCTCCTATTGACTATGTTCCTTTGAGCTTGAATGCAATCTATACCTAATTTGAAAATATTTTGGCAGGGGTAGTTATAAAGCAGCATCTCTTCTTGTTTTTTACTTCTGTTGCTGTACATGCACATTGAATGAAACATAATCCATTCCTTTGAAACTATACTGGAAATATAAAATTGATGCATACCGTTTGTTGTCCTGCTGTGTGTTATATTTCAACAGGACAACTACTTCACTCTTTTTCAGTGGCCTCTGTTAAGATTCGATGGACTGTTTAAAGTCTCTGAGCCTCTCCAGTTCAAAGATAATCTATGATTGTTTTAAGTTGAAATTCCCAGTTGTTGCAAGCTGTTATTCAGGAATAAGAACCTGAAAGTTTGGACTCAAGGGCCATCGATAAAATTCAGACCTTTCATATCTCCTCCAATGAACTCATGAACATTGTCTTGTTATTTGTTTTTTGCACGATTTTTTAATTTTTGAAAATGCTGGCAGTTTTTATGTCTTATACTGTACTGCTACTGTGTAAAAAAACAAATTTCATGACTTTCAATACCTTTATTAATCAAAGTATTGAGTATAAGAGCTGGAATGTTATGATGAGGTTGTATAAGGCATTGGTGAGGCCGAATCTGGAGTATTGTGCTCAGTTTTGGTCACCAAATTACAGGAAGGATATTAATGTGGTTGAAAGAGTGCAGAGAAGGTTTACAAGGATGTTGCCGGGACTTGAGGAACTCAGTTACAGAGAAAGGTTGAATAGGTTAGGACTTTATTCCCTGGAGTGTAGAAGAATGAGGGGAGATTTGATAGAGGTATATAAAATTATGATGGGTATAGATAGAGTGAATGCAAGCAGGCTTTTTCCACTGAGGCAAGGGGAGAAAAAAAACAGAGGACTTGGGTTAAGGGTGAGGGGGGAAAAGTTTAAAGGGAACATTAAGGGGGGCTTCTTCACACAGAGAGTGGTGGGAGTATGGAATGAGCTGCCAGACGAGGTGGTAAATGCAGGTTCTTCCTTTAACATTTAAGAATAAATTGGACAGATACATGGATGGGAGGTGTATGGAGGGATATGGTCCGTGTGCAGGTCAGTGGGACTAGGCAGAAAGTGGTTCGGCACAGCCAAGAAGGGCTAAAAGGCCTTTTCCTGTGCTGTAGTTTCTATGGTTCTATGGTTCTATGACATTTGTCAGTGATAATTCTGATTCTGCTTGCATTTTAAACTCCACTTCAGAAATTTGATTGTATTTGTTAGAGGGAAAATGGCACGTGTCATGAAATTTGTTAACTTCGCGGCAGCAATACAATGCAATACATAATAATAGAAAGAAAAAAATCTGTGAATTACAGGAAGTGTGTATATAGATATATAAAATAGATAAGTAAGTAGTGCAAGAAATAGGAAACAAAACATAATGAGATAGTGAAAATTGAATTTCTGATTCAGGAAGCGACAATTATTTGACAATTGCAGAAAAGGCTGTGCGCTCCCTTGAAGTGACAATCATTTGACAATTGCAGAAAAGGCTGTGCGCTCCCTTGGAATGGCATTTATAGGGTGACTCACCTAAAGAGGGAAACTTGACTATTTGGGTTCATACCTCCCTTAAGGTTGCTCCTACAGTGTACATTTAGAGGATGACTTTATCCCCATCATTGTCCATCAGAATTATATTGTGCTCGCATACCCTGTAACCTGGCTTCTCTTTAACTCTGTAGCCAACTCTACCTTTAAAATTGAGATCCTTCTGGTTCTCCACTGGATATTCAGGATTTTGTTTTCTTCTCCACTAACATCCATAACTTCAGCTACTGAGGTTATTCCCTTCCCAAGCCTTCCCACGTTGCCATCTCTCCCCTTTAAAATGCTGCTTTAGATCTAATCTGTCATCCCACTCTTCAACTCGGTCTGTGGCAAATGGGAGCATCCTCGGAATGCTGATGTGTTACTGCATGAAAATGACTAAATAAGTGCAAGAAACAAACAACTGCATCCCTAGAAACAGGTGTGGATTATTTGGCTGCAAGAATTTGGTAGGTTTTTTGGTCATTGTAAATTGTCCCCGATTAGGATAGGGTTGAATCGGGGGTTGTTGGGCTCCGCAGCTTGAGGGGGGGGGGTGCGGAAGGACCTATTCTGCGCAGTACCTCAATAGATAAATAAATAAATAAGATCAAATACAATGCAGTACTTTGAACAAGTCCACTCTCAATAGAAGTAAAGCTAGTGCAAATATACTGCTGATCTAGTGGATTCAGGGACAAAAACCGGCAGAAGAATGCTGTAACAGATTTGCTTCTGAAAGTTACAGAATGTTGATTAATGTGTGAGATAATGGACTTTGGAATGAGTAAACACTCCTGTGCTCCCTGCTCTGTGCTTGAATGACTCAGTGACAAGGGCAGAGCAAGGTGAGAATTTAACAGGACTGCGGAAAAGCAGAATGATGAAAAGCATGACTGCACTCGGTAACAACATTATCTGAGTGGGAGGCTTTAACTTAATGAAAGAAAAAGTGGAAGTTTTTAGAACACATATAATTAAAATAGCTCAGGGGAATGTGGTGTAATTTCTCTTGTAAGCCTATGCAGATTTAATTTGCAGCTTTAAAGAATCTTCCAAGCTACCAGGAAAGATGCCAGTTTAAAAGACTGTGGGGAACAATCTCAAGTTTCAATTACTTTAACAGATTTTAGCAGTTCATATATATTTTGGGTGTTTAATAGATAAGAGCTCATGACATCCTTTGAATATTTTAATTTACTTCTTTTTGCCTGTCCGATTGATTACAGAAAGTCTTCATCTGAGGCAGTCCCTTGGGATCGAGGAAGTCTTCCATCTATGCCAGTTCTGTAAGCTAGTGTAGAAAGAAGACTCTCTCCCCCAATGGGGTAGGAATTAGGTGGGTGGGTAGATTGTGAGCAGGTGTGTTCTTTCCATCACATCCACAGGGCTTCTGCGTGCTTCTGATATCTGGTCTCAAGGTTCTCAACACCTTCTGAGCCTTGGTGATGGACGCGCTAGATGTTCTTACGAATTAGTGGGGATTTTGCATTTTTGCAAAGTGGCTTTGAGTACAATCTATTAGGTCTTTTTATCCACATGCCTAGAAATCCCTTCCAGTCACAAACCTTGCGATGAAGTGTCTAATTCAAAAGGTGGGTCAGTATCGGTGTGGTCTAGAATGGTGTATGTTTTCCTTCAATCCCCAAAGAAATTAATCTGGAATATTTAGTAGGGAAATGAGAGAAAGGAGGAATGTACAGGGTGATGGAATAAAACCAATTAAACTCTTTTTCTACTTCAATTCGACTTAACATTTACATTTTGACATGTCTCTCCACAGCCTCCTCTATTGCCATGATGAGGTCAAACTCAGGTCGGAGGAGCAATACCTCATATGCCATCTTGGCAGCCTCCAACCTGAGGGCATGACCATTTATTTCACTAATATCCAGTAATTTCTTCCCCAGCTCTCCTTTTCCATTCCCCATTCTGGTTACCCTCTCATCCAGTCTGTTACCCTCACCTGCCCATCACCACCCTCTGGTGCCCCACCTCCTCCCCATTTTTTCTTGGATCACTGTCCTCTTCTATTAGATTCCTTCTTCAGCCCTTTTCCACTTCTACCCATCACCTCCCAGCTTCTTACTTCATCCCTCCTCCCCCACCCACCCACCTTCCCCCTCACCTAGTCTTAACTATGACCTGCCAGCTTGTATTCCTCTTTCTTCCCCCACTTTCTTATTCTGGTTTCATCCCCATTCCTTTCCAGTCCCGATAAAGAGCCTCAGCCCAAAGGTCCGACTCTTTATTCCCCTCCATCGATGCTGCCTGGCTTGCTGAGTTCCTCCAGCATTTTGTGTGTATTGCTCAACATTTCCAGCTTCTGCAGAATCTCTTAGGTTTAAACTCGACAGCTGATCTTACTCAATGCAAAACGTAGGTGGCAACAATTTACACATGGAGCTCCTTACATATTCCAGTGTGATTTAATAGAGGTCCACAGCAGGACCGTTTGTTCTGACACTAGATCAAGGGTCCACAATCTTTTTTATGACATGGACCAATACCATTAAGCAAGAAGTCTGTGGACTCCAGGTTACGAACCCCTGTACTAGATGGAAGATCCTTTCCATTTAGCCTGGGCACACATAGACACACTACCTAGAATCCAATTGTGCTGTCTATCCTGGGAGTTTGCTGGGTAATCTGCCTTTGGAAAATGGACCAACAAACAATCTGCCGGATGAACTTAATGTGTGACGGCAAAGGAATTAAACTGGTCTTCGAGGAGGGTTGTTGACAGTATCACAACCATCTGCAGTCTCTTGTGTTTGCCTCTGGAATCATGTGGCAGTTATTTTTGGAACAGGATGGGAATCCCTATGTATTTGAATTTGGAATTCTGACCTGGGATTAATAGGAAAAAGGAAAAATGGCATATTTATTCCCTTACTTATTTTAATTTTTAAAAAAATATTTATTGGAATTGTAATGTCTTTATTCAAATTAATTTACAGCTTTTTTACTCATTTTCTTTCATGATGTGAAACAACCTTAACATTTTTTAAATATTCCTGCAGTAAGTGGTAAGAAAGGCAATTTGAATGTTAGCAATCATTCCGAGAAGGCTAGAACATAAAAGCAAGGTTGTAATATTTTTCTACTTTGCAAATTGTGGCTTCACCCTTTGGAACTTGAATATTAATATTGTAAGAGGAATGGGATACAAATTCAGGTCCTCTCCAGCTTATAAACACTCAGCTTATGTAAAGTCTGTATATATGAGCAAGCATTTGCGAACAGGTTGGAGATGAAACACCTTATACTTTGTTGAGGTAGCCTACAACCTGATGGCATGAACATTGATTTCTCCAACTGCTGACATTTTTTCCCTTTTCCTTCCATCTTCTTCATCTCCTCACTCTGGCATCTTAACTCTTTTCCTCACCTGCCTATCACCTCTCCCCGGTGCCCCTCCTCCTTCCCTTTCACCCATGATCTACTCTCCTCTCCAATGGGATTCCTTCTTTTCCAGCCCTTTCGTTTTCCACTTATCACCTCCGAGCTTCTAACTTCATCCTCTCTCCCCCACCTACTCGGTTTCACTTATCACCTTTTAGCTTGTTCTCCTTCTCATCCCTCACCTGTTTATTCTTGCATCTTCCCCCTTCCTTTACAGTCCCGATGAAGGGACTCACCTGAAACGTAAACTATTTATTCATTTCCGTAGATGCTGCCTGACCTGCTGAGTTCCTCCAGCATTTTGTGTGTGTTGCTAAGCATTTGGGAGACACTGATGTGGAGTTGCAGTGTCTTCTACTTGTGGAAATTCAGTCCATGGCCTGAGTAAAGGTTTTTCCTGTGTTTCTGAACAGTCGACAGGAATGTGAAACTGCAGTAACCATAAAACCATAAGACATAAGAGCAGAATTGGGCTATTTAGCCCATCAAGTCTACCTCACAATTTGATTATGGCTGATTTATTTCTCCTTTCAACCCCATTGTCCTGCTTTCTTCCCATAACTTTTGATACCCTTATCCACCTCCACATCCTACAGTCCATTGTCCATAGATCCCTCAAATTTGCCCTGCAAATTGACAGTGTTTTAGAAGGCTTTTGGTGAGTTGGCCTTCATTGGTTGTGGGATTGAGTTCAAGAGTTGCAAAGTAATAATGTAGTGCTAAAAAAACTCTGGTTAGGCCACACCTGGAGTATTGTGTTCAATTCTGACCACCTCATTATAGGAAGGGTGTGGAAGCTTTAGAGAAGGTGTAGAGGAGATTTACTGGGCTGCTGCCTGGATTAGAGAACATATCTCATGAATATACAGTAGGTTGAGTGAGCTAGGTGTATTCTCATTGGAGTGAAAGAACACGAGAGGCTATTTGTTAGAGGTGTAAAAGATGATAGGAGGCATAAATTGAGTGGATAGCCAGAAACATTTTTCCAGAGCAGAAATGGCTAATACGAAGCAGATAATTTAAAAGTGATTGGAGGAAAGTATAAAGGGACTGTCAAAGGTAGTTTTTTTTTTACGAAGAGAGTGGTAAGTGCACGGAACACTGCCAGGGTTGGTAGTAGAGTCAGACACAGTGGGGACATTTTAGATATGCACATGACTGAATGAAAAATGGAGAGCTACATTGGAAGAAAGCTTTTGATTGACCTTACAGTAGGTTAAAAGGGAGGCAAAACATTGTGGATCAAAAGGCTTGTACTGTGTTGTACTGTTCTATGTTCTGTTAGAAACATCCTCTCCATGTCCACTCCATCCATGGCTTTCAATGTATGGTAGGTTTCCATGAGATCCCCCTCTTATTGTTCTAAATTCCAGTGAATACGGAGCCATCAGTGGTAACCTGGGGAGAACCTGTACTCAGAAGGGAAAACTATAGATGGTTGTGTAGAAAATGGGCAAGTGCCCTCTTTCTGTATTTGAAAATGCTATAGCAAAGTTTTTATATTGCGAAGGTTCCCTGTAATTGTAATGTATCCTGTGTGGTCTATTTAATTGTACATTCTTTAGAGGTTTTCTCCTTATTTATAGTTTTATTTTGGTAGGAGAAGTTTCTGGTGGAATTATTATTTTACAGAAGAAGATTAAACAGTAGAAAAATCTTCTGGGACTTTCATGTGCCAATATTTTTTCTCCCTCAGGACGTATTTTTAAAATTCCCATTGTGTGAGTCTCAGAGTTCCAGATTCAATGAACATGTAACAAAATCCATTGCATACAGCTTTGGAAAAATGATTTTTTCGTTTGTTTGAGTTTTTGTTTTATTATTACTCGGTTTCCATTAATTAACGAAAATGTTGGCAGTGACTTCCATGGTCCAGGCCATTATCTGAAATCCTCCAGTTTCCTTATATGTGGATTTCTGATTGTCTGTAAATTGTATCTCCTTTCATCTCACGCACACAGATTCATGCCAAGTGAAACTTTTCCAGACGTCCAGGCAAATTAGTGCGCTCTATCTGCTGCTTGAGTGTTTTGTACTCATCAGTCCCGAGTCTTGTTAATGCTTCGCAGCACAGGTCGACAATATTTTGACACTGGTTCACTTAACCTTCCAAAGGTTGAGTTTATTTTTCAAGTGCCTTGAGAAGCTCACCGTAGGTGGTAAGAATCTCAGAAGCAAGTAAGAAGCCAGGGACCAATGGTAGATTATACACTTCATGCCAGCTTTGAGGTTTCAATCTTCAAACAACCTTTTTCCTCAATCAGCCGAAGTTTGTGCTGGTGCAGCAAAGACGATGTGAGCTTAATTATTGAGGTCTGCGTTTGTTCCGAAGTGACCCCCAAGATATGGGCAGTAATCCGTGTTTTCCACAGTCATTATTATCAGAGGGAACAGGTTGCCTTGTTGAGTGTAATGTTCATTCTGTCATTTGCTTCAGTGAATGAGTAGATGCTGACTTGGAGACTTGTCTACAAACATCAAAGTCAAATTGAGTCCCGAAGAAGCGTCTTGACCCGAAATGTTGACTGTTTACTCTTTTCCATAGATGCTGCCTGACCTGCTGAGATCCTTCAGCATTTTGTGTGTGTTGCAAAGTGGAATTCATTGTCGTAGGCACAGATACATTTGATGTTATCGTCTCTGATATTTTTTGTGAGGAAGAGGGTTATGGGGTTTGCAAGTTTTATTTCTTTTTCTTTTCTTTTTCTTTTGTTGGAGGGGTGCAGTGATAGAGCAATGGCTTTTCTTTTCAACAGCTCCCATGGTTTTTCTGTAATTCTTGGCTATCTGGAGAAGATGAATATCAGGGTTGTATTGTGCACGCGTACTTTGTTAACAAAATGAACGTTTAAACCTTTGAACCTTCAGAAAAAAATGACTTGCCAAAGCAACAGAGGCACAAGGCATCAGAGACACAACATACACTAGAAAAACATAAACATAAATTATACAAAATAGTACATGAAAGAATACTAACAGAACAAAACACAGCAAATTCACTGTAATGCAAAATGGTCAAAGTGGTTATAGTGTTGTACTGAGGTAATAGTTAGGGTTGTAAAAGTTGGTTAAAAAAATGGGTTGAGGGAAAAAAGCTGTTCTTAAACCTGATAGTGTGGGACTTCAGGCTCTCTGTACCTCCTGCTGATGGTAGCTGTGAGAAGATTGCATGGCATGGATGTAGGGGAATGAAAGTATGTGAGGCATTTGACGGCTCTCGGTCTGTACTTGTTGGAGTTTAGAAAAATGAGGAGGGATCTCATTGAAACCTAACAAATATTGAAAGGCCTAGATAAAGTGGATGTGGAGACGATCTTTCCTATAGTAGGTGAGTCTAGGACCAGAAGGCACAAAAATAGAGGAACACAGATTCAGAACAGAGATGAGAAGGAATTTCTTCATGAAAGATAGCTTGGCTTTACCTCACTTTGTCGATTAATTGACATTTCAATTCGATGCTGCATGCAGTCCTTTAAAAACAAACATATATTTAAATAAAAGAAATATTAGGACATTTGCATCACCTCTCACTCTTTTCAAAGGCAGCACTTCAGAATCGAAAATGACTTGCTTCCATCTGGTTCTGTGGTTACAGGTGAAGCTAATGAAGCTAATAAAACAAGAGTCTTCCATAAGACCATAAGACATAGGAACATCTGTGGAATCTGTGGAATTTATTGCCACACACATTTGTGGAGGCCAAGTCATTGAGTATATTTAAAGTGGACGTTGATATGTTTTTGTTTTGTCAGGGTGTCAAAGGTTACGGGGAGAAGGCGGAAGAATGGGATTAAAAAGGATAGTATATGAGCCAGGACCGAATGGCTGAACTGATTCAATGGGCCAAATGGGCTCCTATGTCTTATGGTCTATAGACTATAAATTGATAATTAGCTCTCAGTTTGTTACAATTCTGAAAGATCTGTTTATACAGGATGCAATCGTTGATTCAAAAGCTTTTGATATCTTTGCATTTTTTTTATTTTGTGGAGTTTTTAAGGTTAGTACAGAGGAAATATTTGAGTTCCGTGCTGAAGGAAGTGTAAGCTTCCATTAAACCATTCCATTTATTCCATTCCAACCATTCCATCTATTCCATTTAACATCCCAAAGGTATTTATGGAAAATGAGTTGCAGTTATTGCAAATGTTGCACTGTTCGAAGAATCTCTCTTTAACTGGGCACATCGGCCCTAGTTAATCTCTTTTTGAAGGTAGAAGGATATTTACAGAGATGAAAAATGGCCCATGAAAGTTTGTTCCTCATTGAATACAATTGGGGTTGTGGAGTCTAATTGCTCTATCTTATTAGACGTTCGAGGAGATTTGGTATGTCACTGAAGACTCTTGCGAGTTTCTGTAGATGTATGGTGAAAAGCATTCTGATTGTTTGCTTCACAGTCTTATATGGAAGTTTCAATACAAAGAATTGCAAAGAGTCCACAAGAAGGCTGTAGACCCAACCCATTCCATCATGGACACAACACTCCCAGACATCCCACTTCAGGGAGGTAGCACCACCACCCCCGCCCCCCCTCAACCTCATACCCCACCCCCTCGGTCGACCTCCAAGGGTGTATGTATACAGGACATTTGATTATGAAAGAACACAATAATATATTTGATCACACATTGATACTATTTACACACACACACACACACACACACACACACACACACACACACACGTTCCTTGTTGAGTATTTTGTTTGCAGTCTCAATGCTAATAACTAAACGCTAATGCAAATAGCTTTCCTATTTCTTTTGCAAACTTTCCTTGTACTGTGATGTGCCTTGCTTGGCAGATTTGAGCGTTTTGCCAGAAGTCTCAACCTCATAGCAGTTTGAACTTGTTAATTTTGCAAGACGTCAGATTCACAAGTGTTTTGTGAGACAGCTGACTTCTGAATTCTGTCTTAATGTGATGCACCATACTGAATGCCCTTTCTACATCACAATTAGAATTTGGCAGCACCAAAATCAGCTTCATCAACTGGTAGAGCTCTTTGAATCTCAATTTATCATGGAGTCATGGAGTGGTTTTTTCATTCTATTGCAACTTTAAGCAAGTCTACAGGGAGTTTGGTCTCATCACATAGGACATCAATAGAGTAGCTCCTTAGCAGCTAGCCTACTAGCTTAAATAGCGTTAGCAATGCTAATCAATGAATGACACCTGTTAAACTCACCTCAACATGTCTTTTACAGTCTTAACCCACCATGGGCAATAGAAAAGTCACTGTTGCAAACAGTGCAGCGAGCAACACTGTCATTATTTTTGACCCCTATTAGGCAGGGGTACACTTTAGTGTAGTCTGGGGTGACGTACATTTTATATTTTCTTTTTTTGGAACACTCTGCCATGGCGCTGCGGACACTAAACTGAACTGATGGACAATGAAAGAGAGAGAGAGAGGTCGACTGTAAAGCCCACCCACAGAGAAAACTGATAGGTCTACTTAGCACAAAGAGAGACCAATCAGGATGCTCTTTCTGTCACTCTCTCGCTATGTCTGTCACTTGCTGTGTGTGTGTGTGTGTGTGTGTGTGTGTGTGTGTGTCTCCCTCTTGCTTGCTTGCTCTCAAAAAAAAAATCAATTTCCAGGATATTGTATATAATTTGCGGGCGTCAGAGAGCCGCTATCAATATGCGGGAGACTCCTGGAACTTCCGGGAGAGGTGGGATGTCTGCACTCCCCACCACTGAGGGCATCTTAAGGAGGCAGTGCCTCAGGAAAATGGCATCCATCACTGAGAACTCTCACCATCTGTGACATGTCCTTTTCTCATTACTACCTTGAAGGAGGAGGTACAGGAGCCTGAATACCCGCACTCCATGATTTAACTTCAGACCTCTGATGGGTTCATGAACGCTCTTTATAATAAACCCTCTTTATTTCTTGTACCAAACACAAAATTCTGGAGGAACCCAGAAGGTCTATGCATCTATGGAAAAGAATAAGTAGTCAACATTTCAGGCCAAGGTACTTCATCGATACTGGCCTGAAATGTTGACTGTTTATTCCTCTCCATAGCTGCAACCTGACTTGCTGAGTTCCTTCAGCTTTTTGACATGTTACTCTGGATTTTTAGAGTCTGCAGAATTACTTGTGTTTCTCATTATTCCTCCCTTCGCATTATTTATTTATTTATTTTATATTTTATAGTAAGTTTATATCTTTGCAGTGTATTGCTGCTGTAAAGCAACAGACTTCACATCATTTAAGTCAATGATAGTAGACTGGATCTGATTCTGACTGAGGGGAGAAAGAAGAAACACAATGCATTAACTATTCGCCATCTCAACTGGCTGAAGTCAATGGGAGAGAAATCTATCTGGAGCAATAAACAACAGGCTAAGTTGCTGCTTGTTTCCACCATTCGTTAATAAACCTTTGGGATATTTTCCGTTCATCTGTAGGTTCAGTTAAGTGTCTCATCTGAGGCCATAGAATTTATTTCCTAATTGCTTGCAACTGATGAGTAAAATTAATAAGTTGGTTCTGATGGTTGAGTAGCTAGTTAGTGAACAGGAAGGCCTAGATTTACTGAGCAAATAACAAACCCTTCAGTCCTAAAGGAAGGAAACCTTGCATTGATATGGTTTGTAAATCACAAACATGACGAAATCTGCGGATGCTGGAAATCCAAAGCAACACATGCAAAATCTGGGTCGTCAGGTGTGGCCGGTGCTCCCGATGCCCCCTCCTTTACATTAGTGAGACCCTTTGTAAATTCCTAGTTCCTTCTCCCTAGGCCTCCTGTCCCATGATCCTCTCATACCCCTTTTGCCAATCACTTGTCCAGCTCTTGGCTCCATCCCTCCCCATCCTGTCTTCTCCTATCATTTCAGATCTCCCCCTCCCCATCCCACTTTCAAATCTCTTACTAGCTCTTCTTTCAGTTAGTCCTGATGAAGGGTCTTGGCCCAAAATGTCGACTGTACCTCTTCCTAGAGATGCTGCCTGGCCTGCTGTGTTCACCAGCAACTTTGATGTGTGTTGCTTGAAATTCCAGCATCTGCAGATTTCCTCGTGTTTGCATTTCTAAATAACATTTGATACATTTTGGAGTTACATCTTCACTACATCCTGCCTGTATCTCGTGGTCGAAGCTAACAGTGTGGCACTGACAGACTGCTGCACTCTCAGCAACGCAATCTTTCAGATGGAAGCTTAAACTCTCCAAGGAGAGCATTTAAATCACACTGCCTTATTCAGAGAAGCACTTGGGAGTTATCCTGGCACTTTAACCAATATTTATCTTTCTACAATGAACTGCTAGAAAGGTTAACTAGTCAAGTTGTCCATTGCTTTTTGTGGTATCTTGCTAAATGCAAACCAGATGTCGTATTGTAGCCAAACTTCGAAACTAATTAGTTGGCTGTAGAAGGTCAGGAAAGGCCACTCTAAATGCAATTTATTTTTTGATGTGATGTTAATTCCACTGGCATTTGCTCGCCATTATCAGGAACACCCATCATTCAGGGCATGCTGTCTTCTCACTGCTGCCATCAGGAAGAAGGTACAGGTCCCTCAGGATTCATACTACCAGGTTCAGGAACAGTTACTACCCCTCAGCCATCAGGATTTTGGACTAAAGGGGATAACTTCACTCACCTTCACTTGACCATCATTGAAATGTTCCCACAACCGATGGATTCACTTTCAAGGGCTCTTCATCTCACGTTCTCGATATTTGTCGCTATTTAGAGTCATAGAATCACGGAAAAGTAAGGCACAGAAACAGATCCGTTGTCTCATCTAGTCCATGCTGGATCATTTAAAGTGCCTACTCCCATCGATCTGCACTGGGTCCATAGCTCCCCATACTCCTATCATCCATGTACCTATCCAGACCTCACATAAACATTGAAATCGAGCTCGCACTCACCACTTGCCTTGGCAGCGCATTCCTCACTCTCACAACTCTCTGAATGAAGAAGTTTGCACTCATGTTACCCTTAAACTTCTCACTTTTCACCCTTTACCCAAGCCTCCAGTTGGGTTTATTTATGATATATTTACTTACGTAATTTGTTTATTATTAATATTGCTTTATTTTTGTATTTGCAAGACGTGTCGTTCGCACACTGGTCGAACACCCAAGTTGGAGCAGTCTTTCATTGAATGTATTTTGATTATTATTCTATTATGGATTTTTTGAGTATACCCTCAAGAAAATGAATCTCAGGTTGTTTCTGGTGACATATATGTACTTTGATAATAACATTACTTTGAACTTTGTACTTGCCACTTTAACTCTCCTATATATTATTGTGAATATATACGGCAAGCTATTAATATAACAATGAGAAGCAATGCAGTTCTGACAAAATAATTTCAGGAAAGATTCAGAATTGTGAAACTTTGCATCTTGGTTTTTAACAAGGGACAGATTTGTTGGCCTAATTTGAAAAGTATGCTATTCGCTGAGGGATTTACAGTATGGTAAACAAGATATGCAATAGAAATCTTTTCTACATTTCATTAGATCTGTAAGAAAAATTCAGAACATATATACAAAAACCTTTGGGGTACGGAAGTACACTAATGCTATGATTTTTCTAATAGTCCAGTTCTTAAATCTTAACTCAATTTCAAAGGAAGCAAAAGAAGTGACTTTGTCCAGATACAGTAAGAATGGTGTGAATGCAATATTACTGTGACCACAATTATTTTATCATGGTGCCTTCTAGTCATTAGCGTTTACTTAACTAGAAGCAAGAAGGGAGTCCCATGGGAGGTTGTCCTCAAGCACTACAGTTTCTCTGGAACCATGTCTGAAGACAATGTTGTTTCTGGTGAGGAATTTGACACACTTCATTTATCCCCTGCAGTTCGAAGGCCACTGGTGCTTCTTTCCCCGACTTCCACTTAGAAGTCTGAAGCTTTAATCGTGACTGCATTAGTTTTTTCTTGGACTTTCATACAGTAGTTCCATTCAGGGCATCTCAACACATTTTACAGGCAAAGAAGTAATGTGCAACTTGAAAATACTTACTCAAGAAATCAAGAAAACACGGTTATCAATTTGTGCATAACTAGCTCTCTCGATCAACAATTGATATTGACTCAACAATCGGATTGAGCAGTGTGGAATCAGAAATAAAATGAGGCCAGCGCACTGAGATGAACACAAAACGATGACATATGTAACTCCCCTTCCAAAGCAGTGTTTTCCGTGTTAATTTGTATAAAAAGTAAGCTTTGCAGGGTTATTGTATTTTGTCTTAGTTCTACTGTCTCCATCGTATCTCTTTTTAAACCTCTTGTCACCTTTTAACCAAAACCATACCACATACACTGGGTGAATGAAGAGAGATCTTGTAGTGGTATACAAAATTATGAGGGTATAGATAGGGTGAGTACATGCAGGCTTGTTCCCTCTGAATGCCTGCAAGAAAGTGAAGGTCAGGGTAGAATATGGTGATTTATATGTTCTTTGGAAATACATTGAACTTTGAACTTTGGGTTGGATGACACTAGATCTAGAAGTTATTTGTTTAGGGTGAAATTTGAAATATTCAAGGAGACCTGAGGAGGAACATCTTCACTCTGATGGTGGAATGAACGCCAGTAGAAGTGGTAGATGCAAAGTTTGGATAGGTACATGGATGGGAGGGGTTTGGAGGGGTATGTTCCTGATGGAGGTAGATGGGATTAGGCAAAGCATCAGGATGGTATGGATTCGATCGGCTGTATGGCCTGTTTCAGTGCTGTAGTACTCTATGATCCTAACATCTACCAGGTTTGCATAAGAAGCCAGACTGGACCTTTTGGCAATATCTCATCCAGACCACACGCTCTTCAGACAAGCTCTTATTCCCTCACCACTGGACGGTTTGAGATGTGTCTATTTTAATGCAAGGAGTATTGTGAACAAAGAGGATGAGCTTAGAGCGTGGATCAGTACTTGGAGCCATGATGTGGTGGCCATTACAGAGACTTGGATGGCTCAGGGGCAGGAATGGTTACTTCAAGTGCCAGGTTTTAGATGTTTCAGAAAGGACAGGGAGGGAGGCAAAAGAGGTGGGGGCATGGCACTGTTGATCAGAGATAGTGTCATGGCTGCAGAAAAGGTGGATGTCATGGAGGGATTGTCTGTGGAGTCTCTGTGGGTGGAGGTTAGGAAAAGCAAGGGGTCAATAACTTTACTGGGTGTTTTTTATAGGCCACCTAACAGTAACGGGGTTATCAAGGAGCAGACAGGGAAACAGATCCTGGAAAGATGTAATAATAAAAGAGTTGTCGTGATGGGAGATTTTAATTTCCCAAATATCGATTGGCATCTCCCTCAAGCAAGGGGTTTAGATGGGGTGGAGATTGTTAGGTGTGTTCAGGTAAGTTTCTTGACACAATATGTAGGTAAGCCTACAAGAGGAGAGACTGTACTTGATTTGGTATTGGGAAATGAACCTGGTCAGGTGTCAGATCTCACAGTGGGAGAACATTTTTGAGATAGTGATCATAATTCTATCTCCTTTACAATAGCATTGGAGAGAGATAGGACCAGACAAGTTAGAAATGTGTTTAATTGGAATGAGGGGAATTATGAGGCTATCAGGCAGGAAATTGGAAGCTTAAATTGGGAACAGATGTTCTCAGGGAAAAGTACGGAAGAAATGTGGCAAATGTTCAGGGGATATTTGTGTGGAGTTCTGCATAGGTACATTCCACTGAGACAGGGAAATTATGGTAGGGTACAGGAACCGTGGTGTACAAAGGCCGTAATAAATCTTGTCAAGAAGAAAAGAAAAGCTTACAAAAGGTTCAGAGAGTTAGGCAATGTTAGGGATCTAGAAGATTATAAGGCTAACAGGAAGAAGCTTAAAAAGGAAATTAGGAGAGCCAGAAGGGGCCATGAGGAGGCCTTAACGGGCAGGATTAAGGAAAACCCCAAGGTATTCTATAAGTATGTGAAGAACAAGAGGATAAGACGTGAAAGAATAGGACCTATCAAATGTGACAGTGGGGAAGTGTGTATGGAACGGGAGGAAATAGCAGGGGTACTTAATGAATACTTCACTGTGGAAAAGGATCTTGGTGATTGTAGTGCTGACTTGCAGCAGACTGAAAAGCTTGAGCATGTAGATATCAAGAAAGAGGATATGCTGGAGCTCTTGGAAAGCATCAAGTTGGATAAGTCACCGGACCGGATGAGATGTACCCCAGGCTACTATGGGAGGCGAGGGAGGAGATTACTGAGCCTCTAGCGATGATCTTTGAATCATCAATGGGAACGGGAGAGGTTCCGGAAAAATTGGAGGGTTGCGGATGTTGTTCCTTTATTCAAGAAAAGGAGTAGAGATAGCCCAGGAAATTACAGACCAGTGAGTTTTACTTCAGTGGTTGGTAAATTGGTGGAGAAGATCCTGAGAGGCAGGATTTATGAACATTTGGAGAGGCATAATATGATTAGGAATAGTCAGCATGGGGCTTTGTCAAGGGCAGCTCGTGCCTTACTGGCCTGATTGAATTTTTTGAGGATGTGACTAAACACATTGATGAAGGAAGAGCAGTAGATGTAGTGTATATGGACTTCAGCAAGGCATTTGATAAGGCATGCAAGGCTTATTGAGAAAGTAAGGAGGCATAGGATCCAAGGGGACATTGCTTTGTGGATCCAGAACTGGCTTGCCTACAGAAGGCAAAGCAAGGTTGTAGGCGGAGCATATCCTGCATGGAGGTCGGTGACCAGTGGTGTGCCTCAGTGATCTGTTCTGGGACCCTTACTCTTCGTAATTTTTATAAATGACTTGGATGAGGAAGTGGAGGGATGGGTTAGTAAATTTGCTGATGACACAAAGGTTGGAGGTGTTGTGGATAGTGCGGAGGGCTGTTAGAGGTTACAGCGGGACATTGATAGGATGCAAAACTGGGCTGAGAAGTGGCAGATAGAGTTCAACCCAGATAAGTGTGAAGTGGTTCATTTTGGTTGGTCAAATATGATTGCAGAATATAGTATTATTCGTAAGACTCTTCGCAGTGTGGAGGATCAGAGGGATCTTGGGGTCCGAGTCCATAGGACGCTCACAGCAGCTGCATAGGTTGATGCTGTGGTTAAGAAGGCATATGATGTATTGGCCTTCATTAATTGTGAAATTGTATTTAGGAGCCGAGAGGTGATGTTGCAGCTATATAGGACCCTGGTCAGAACCCACTTGGAGTACTGTGCTCAGTTCTGGTCGCCTAACTACAGGAAGGATGTGGAAGCCATATAAAGGGTGCAGAGGAGATATACAAGGATGTTGCCTGGATTGGGGAGCATGGCTTATGAAAACAGGTTGAGTGAACTCGGCCTTTTCTCCTTGGAGTGATGGAGGATGAGAGGTGACCTGATAGAAGTGTATAAGATGATGTGAGGCATTGATCGTGTAGACAGTCAGAGGCTTTATCCCAGGGCTGAAGTGGTTGCCACAAGAGGACACAGGTTTAAGGTGCTTGGGAGCAGGTACAGAGGAGGTGTCAGGGGTAAGTTTTTCACTCAGAGAGTGGTGAGTGCATGGAATGGGCTGCCAGGAATGATGGTGGAGGAGGATACGATAGGGTCTTTTAAGAGACTTTTAGATAGGTACATGGAGCTTAGAAAAATAGAGGGCTATGGGGAAGTCTAATAATTTCTTAGGTTGGGACATATTCGGGAGGGCCTCTATCGTGCTATAGGTTTTCTATGTTTCTATGTTTCACTGCAGAGCTTTGATTTTGGTGCTGAAGTCTGTGGAATGGGACTTGAACTCAAGAGGTCTTGATGGAGAAGTGACCATGCCACTTACAATTTCATGGTGAAGTTGAATTGCCTCAAAGTCACTTGCTCATTTCTTTTTCCCGATGGTATTTTGTTCATACTTCTGCCGAAATCATTCTGGCTGAGAGATGTCTCACCTTGTATCTTAACTTGTTGGAATGAACCTTGAACAAGACTGCCTGGATCCCAAAACAGACAACACACCGTGCCCAGGGTGCCTTGTACTAGCAAATGTCCATCAAGCTTTGTGCTACGTCCTTCCTCCATGATCTTCCACCGTAGCAAGATCTGCAAATTAGAAGAAAGTTGTGAGTGGAAGGAAGAAAGAGGATCAAGGGATAGAAACTCACTTGAGGGGGAATATGATATGATAGAAGGAGCAGGTAGCGTGCAAACAGAGGAACAACTATTATTTCCATTTTGATTTTCTCTCTCTCATCTCTTCCATCTTCTCACTTTCCCTTATTTCATTCAATTTACCATTGTGAATTGAGACCCTGTGACTGAAAAGACCATAAGACATAGGAGCAGAATTAGGCCATTCAGCCCATTGAGTCTGCTCCACCACTCCATCATGGCTGATTTATTTTCCCTCCAACCACGTTCTCCGGTCTTCTCCCTATAATCTTTGACATCATTGCTAATCAAGAGCCTATCAACCTCTGCTTTAAATATAACCAACGGCTCAGCCTCCACGGCTGTCTGTGGCAATGAATTCCATGGATTTACCATCCCCTGGCTAAAGAAATTCCTCCTCATCTCTGTTCTAAAGGGATATCCTTGTTTTCTGAGGCTGTGCCCTCTGATCTGTTGGATTAGATTGCGTAATTATTACTTTCTTTGTAGTTCAACTTTATTATGCTTATTTGCATTCTTATATGATTGACTATAAACATGTCATTATTAGTGTTTTTTTTACTGGTTGCAGTTGCCTTGTAACTTGTGGTCATATAGGCAGGCTTCACATTACATGAAGGGGGGCTATCTTATTGGTTAATAATATAAGCAATGGAATTTGAATGGGATGTGTTATCAGAAAACTGGTATATGTACCAGACCATGTTGGCTCTCGTTTTCTCTTCCTTTCGTTCTTTCCCCTACCACTAGGCTCCTTGTCTTTTGCTCTTTCTCTTTTTCCTTTCCCCCTTATTTTGTTCTTGTAATGCTTAATGAGCGATCATAAGCAACAACTTTTATGCCTCATTCTCAACTTCCGAAGAATCTCAGATCAAAAACATCAGAATCCAACAGGTCCTAGACTCTCCCTCCATTGGAAACATCCTTTCCATGTTCGCTCTATCCAGGCCTTTCAATAATCAGTATCTAAGAGATCCCTCTACATTCTTCTAAACTCCAGCAAATCCAAGCCGAGAGCCATCAAATAGCCTTCATACATTAACCTTGTCATTTCTGGGACCAGTCTTGTAAACCAATGTCTTATAAAACCAAGATATCTTCTCACTTTTGCTCTCATGCAAGATCCCACCATCTTCTTATTGGGAAAAGAGGAAGGAGGTAGCGGGGAAACATTGTTCACTGTGATCGCCATTCTTGAAGATATTTCAATTACTGTGCTTCTGATGGGAATTGAGAAATTCTTCAGAACAGCTATTTTTTTTCCTACAGTGAACACATGGAAAGTATAGAAGGAATAAGTTGGGGTTAGATTTTCTCTGTGACTAATAACCCAGCAAGGTTACACACCAAAAAAAATGGTGACATTAAAATTGTAGCTGTCCCTCTAGAGGTTCATTTGCAGCTGAAGGACATTCATTAACTATAACTCACCACAATGCAACCCTACTCTTATGATAAGTTGTAAAATCTCATCATTGTTTCCACAACACATTTTCAAGTGGATTTGTTATGACCAATGACAAAGTGTAACACTTATAAGTACTGAAAAGTAATGTTTAATTTGTGCTTTTGATTTAGCTTCTCTTGACAATCTGGGGCAATCTTCCTCTGGTGTACAATACAGAAGGCTGAAAGGTGGATTGTTGCCTGCTGGAAAATAAATGTGTTGTACTGGGGTTGCAATGGGTCTCAAGATCATGGTCCTTTGCATTACCTTGCTTATTAAAAAATGGATGTGCAAAGATCGTGGGTATGGTCATTATAGAGCTGAAAATCCCTGGATGAATATCAGAGACTTCTAAAATGGGAGTTAGTCAGAAGGTCTGGCGCATTCTGGAAGACTTCACGTGTTAGAAAGTACATCATTTCTACAATACTGTATTTAGCTAGGTGCTTCAGCATCGCTGCAGAATTTTCAGTTATAAAAGTCCAAGGTTATTTTTTTCTGTACAATGTTCTGTTCTATTTTCGTCCCACACTTTGTCAGCATGACTTTGTTTAGTTAGGAACGGAATATTTTGCCCTTAAGCATCTCTCAAGCATCTTTATAAAAATAAGTTTCCATAACATGGCAACTAAAACAAATGGTTTTCTTTTTTTCACATTCTTTAGCATAGGCAATGCAGCAGCATTGAAGGTCACAATACATGACCTTTACTGCTGCTCCAGGGATCTGGGTCCATGCTTCACCTCGGGTGTTGTCTCTTTGACATTTGCACATTCTTCTCATGACTGTGTGGGTTTCTGCCGGGGGCTGCAGTTTTCTCCCATATCCCAGGGACATGCTGATAGGTTAACTCAGTACTATATAATACTGACTGTGTAGTTAAGTTGGAAAAAGAAAGAAGTGTAGGTGTTGGACATGTGAGAGAAGATGAGTTGCAGGCTATTTGGAAAAGGGAAATGCAACTGATGGATTGTTCTGCTAGAAGACAATAGGCTGAATATATTGACTAAGATATATATTTCCATTGCTTTGTAGGTTAGTTTTATATATTCCTTGGTACAATATGTTAATCTACAGCAAAGGTAACGCATCACTTCAGATGTAATGCACACAAAATGGTGGAGGAACTCAGCTGGTCAGGCACCATCGATGGAGAGGAATAAACAGTCTACATTTCAGGCCAAGACCCTTTCTCAGGATGGGAAAGGAAGGAGCCTGAAGCCAGAATAAGAAGGTGGTGGTAGGGTGGGGGAGAGAGAGAAGTACAAGTTGGTGGAGGATGAGTAAATCCACATGAGGAGGAAGGTAGATGCATTACTTCAGATGAATATTTAAATGATATTGTATCATCAGAAAGCAATAGATGGTGAAAATACAAACCTTTAAACAGTTGATCTGATTTTTAGCAGAACATTGGACTATTCTGCTTCTTATTCATGATCATAACTCAGTTAAATTAATAAATAAAGGCACATAAATGTTGAAAGCCCAAAAGAAGAAAAAGCAGAAACTACTGGAAACATTCATCAGGTTGGGCAGTATCTGTGAAAGGAAAGCAGAGTGAATCTTTCAGGTCACAGAGGTAAACAGCATCAAAGCAAGCCCTTCAAACCAACACTGTTCATGTCAATCAGTTTGCTTAACTGAAGTAGTCCCATTCACCTGTGCTTGGCTCATAATCCCCCTAAACCAGGGCTTCCCAACCTTTCTTATACCATGGATTCCTACCATTAAGCGAGGGGTCCGTGGACTCCAGGTTGGGAGCTTCTGCTTTAACCCATTCCTGTTCATGTACCTGTCCAACTATCTTTTAAATATTGTTTACATATCTGTCTTAACCATTGCCTCTAGAAGTATATTTCATATATGTGCCACCAGTATGAAAACTTGTCCTTCAGGATCCTATTAAGCATTTCCCTTCTCACTTTAAATCTATATCTTCTAGTTTTAGACTCCTTTACCATGGAAAAAAGATTGTGACCATCAACCTTACTTACACCCCTCATGCTCTTACATATCTCCATGAGGTCACCCTTTACCCCGATCCTTTGTCACAACCGGGAAGGAGAGGTGGCTTTATCACTCTGTCCAAGAGCTGAAGAGCCTTTGTCTTGAAATGTTCACAGATACTCCTTAGGGACTGTCTCACCTGTGGAATGTGAACGATAATCAGGTGATGACATTCGTGGGGGAGGAGGAAGGTCAGATGCATTAACAGCCAACTTATCCACAGTAGCTTTAGGTCCACTCACCACACGGCAAGGGAAACATGGACTGCCTTTGTTTTTGACCAACCTGTCTAAACTGACTGAATGGTTGTGGACTTGGTTATCAGTGGGAATTGTAAATTTCCTGAGCTTGTTGAATTATTAGGGTTTTAGTCTTCCCTATTGCAACTAGCAGTTCAGCAGGGATGTTGAGGCTTGCAATCCATGCTCCCTGAGAGCTAAATCTTAGAGTATCTTATGATCTCTATATACTGATAGCTAGTTCCCTCAAGAATCCCATTGTTATTGACCTGTTGGTACCAGGTGACTTCAAGGAGTACTCAGAAAATGAAAGGTGGAATCTATGGACTATCTACCCAAGGTAGGAGTACATGGCCCAGCTGTAAAATGGACACGAGCACATTGGATGGATAACTTTGTGCATCTGCACTTGAATTGGATGTAAAGACATGACGTATGTTGCATTTGCAACAAAACAAGGGTTATATAATGTAGAACATATCAGCATTAAATGCAGCTGTGATAAAGGAAAAAATACTTGCTTTATAAAGCATGGACTAAATAGCTTCTGTCTAAAAGAATGAACCTTCAAGTAAAGGCATTGGATGGACTTCTTAATTGCAGCAATCAGTTGTGACTCCTTGGATTTCAGTGAACTTCTTGATTTGAGTAGCATAAAGAATTCTTGTTAAAATTAAAAGATATAGCAGCAATAATCAATGCAAAAATTCTGAAGGGCAAAATCTGTTTGTATAGTAACCCTTGAATAAAGCCTGCCTCATTATCAAGACAGCACTGTGTCAACCTCATTATAGTTGATCCAGTATCCATGTGCAATGAAATGGATTGTTAGAGAGAGCTGGTGAGAAACACCCAGCATAATAATTGCAGTTCTCTGCCCCGTCCTTCATACCAAAAGATAATCGTTGTATTTCTGATACAGTGGCTGACTCTGTGTTTGAATGCTGGTTATTCAGGTGTTACCCTTGGTCTTGCATTGATAATCGCACACAGACACATGTTTCTAAATTATCAGAGTGACAGTAATGTTGGATTAAGCCTTCATGTATGCTGAAGAAGCAAGAAGAGTTGTATTATCAGTTCAGCTCAGCATAACTGAGACTCCTTTTACTGGCAACACAGCATCAAGCCAACCCTTCTTCCTGACATCGCAGGGAAATGTTGATCAAATAAACTAGTGCCATATTGGAATTATATGTTTTGGTGCCCATTATAGTGTCATTTTTTAGTTACTGAATATGATATAGAGGTTATATTATGTCTCATTCTTTTTGAATACGTTATCATATACAGTATATAGGAGTCCTAATGACTTCAAAAACTACTTTGAAATATCTGGAGTCTCTGATATTACAGTACTCATTCGTATGCAATTTCCCCCAGTGCTTAGTTTGATAGACATCATTTGAAACCAAGGTTCTGCAGCTGGTATAGTGAGTGAGCATCTTGCCCTCAGGGTTCAGTCACTCTTGCTCTTTAACTTGGCTGACCAAAAAGGTGGTTAACTAAGTTAGGGGCTTTCTTCAGGTCTTTCACTAATGGTGGTGGAGAGCCACACCTGAATCACATTCCTTCAAGGAGATCACTTTATTTATAAGACAACACAAAGGTTCTCATCCCAAAACATTGACAATTTATTCACTTCTGTAGTTGCTGCCTGACGTGCTGAGGTCCACCGGCACTTTGTGCACGTTGCTCTACATTTCTAGCATCTACAGAACTCTTGTGTTTGGCATGTACTACTTACTTGCATGTCTCTGAGGTCTTAGGACAGACTAAGTGCCTGGGAAATTTTTACATTGTTTGAAAGCAAGCATGCTGGATGAGTCTGCTGTCCAAGGATACCGAGAAATACAAGGACACTGAGAAACCACTGATACCCGTACTTAACAGTACGTTACAGAGGGCGATGTAATGTGCAGGATATACAATTTTAGTAGCTTTAAGTTGTTTAAGACAGTTTGAGTATCCTTTCACCTTCAAGACAGAATGTTATAAGTTAAAGCCCCAATGAATGCTGTTCAGGGCAGTCATTGCATTACAGGTTGTGATATTTTTTAGCCTAAGATGTTTAAGTTTTCCTGTGGGCATGCATTGAAGTTCTCCTAGAGCTGTTTCAAAGAAAGAATCTATGCTGTGTGTCCTGACCAATATTTGTGCCTTCACTCCATGTCAACTGAGCCTGCTGAACTATCACTTCTGCTCTTGAGATAACCAGTCCACTGCGAACTCAGGTCCCTAGCGCTGTGGGGCAGCAGCACTAACTACTGCACCATCATGATATTCATAGAACTGCAAATCCTATTACTCACTGAATGTGATTCATGTAGCAGAATGAAAGTAGATTGAAATGAGACATCTTCCACAGTTTAACCTTTAGTACTTCACAGTTTGAAAAGCACCTAAAAGTGCAGATGCTGGAAATCTGAAATACTGCTGGGAATGCTGGGTATACTTTGAAAATCATATTCTGCCTGGAGAGAAAAATAGATCAGTGGAAAGAGTAACAGAGCTATCGTTTCAGATTGAAGACTCTTGCTAACACTGCTTCTCTTTCCACTGCTGCTTCTTGACTTGCTGAGTATTTTTAGAATTATTTTGCTTTATATTACTTCAAATATACAGCAAGCCTTTTTTTTATCTTCAGTAGAAAACAAGTTTGGGTTTCGGCCCGAAACATTGACTGTACTCTTTTCTATAGATGCTGCCTGGCCTGTTGAGTTCCTCCAACATTTTGTGTGTGTTGCTTTGAAATAAATTGCTGAGAAAAAGGGCGGGGAGAGAGAGAGAGACAGAGGCAGGAAAGGGAACAACTGCGATAGAATGGATATGATTGGTTGGATGATCAGGTGATATTGATGTAGACCATGAGAGAGATTGATGGCTTGTCTGAACTAATTGGACTGTGTGAAAATAGAGGGAGAGAGGAGGAAAAGAATGAAAAATATGTCTGTTTCTGCACTATCAGATACTCATATTGAGGTTTCAACCTCTCTGATTCCACATTTACATGATACACCTTTCTGCCACAGCTCAGCTGGAGATTGGGTTTTCTGTTGATTTTGTATCGAAGTACAGAGCAACACTATCTAAGTAACCACTCCTTTAGTTATCTTCATCAGATAATGCATTCAGACATTCAGATCATACTCATGTATTGGAGCCAGAATCAAGAAGCTTTCAACCGAAAGATATTTGCCACAATTATCCTGCATTTACATCTTCAGTGTTAGGGCTTGAAATGTACTTGATAATGTCTGACAAGAAGGCTACTCTAGATCAGGCTGGCGAATATTTTTGAGAGTGTGTGCCAAAATTGGCAATAATCTTCTAAAAAATTCTGTCGTGTGTCATAGTAATTTTGAGCAGAGATTACCATTGATTAATGAATTAGTAACAATAATTATGGACTTTCTTAAAGGAAAAAGGGTGAGTCCTGGAGTATTTATGTGTATTCATTGTCTTACTCTTAATAAAAGTATAACACAGAGAGACTGAAATAAATGAACCTGCTCAAAAATTACTAATATAAATTGTTTAAAAGTCAATTGTAACGTAACAGTATTTCTAAATAGTGTTGAATTTGTAACCATTTACTATCCAAATGCTGATGTGTACACCAGGTCAGTAAGGAATTCAAAACATATCAGCAAACGTCTCGTGTTCTTGCAACTGTCTAGCTGGTGCCAGGCCGGCGTGAGACTTTCCTGTGGAAATATCTCACTTCTCATTTGCGGCTTCATTGGGTAGTAACAATAATCATGATGCACCTTTTTATTATGGGTGGGGTTTAAAGAATCATACAACATGCTGATAAAATTTTTGCCCATACTATCTTGGGCCTGCAAGCCATGCGTTTGCCACCCCTGATGGATACCTCTCCAGATTAGAAAAGTACCCTGTGGCTCTCCATACCACAAGAAACACCACAGTGCTTTACGAGAACCTCTTTCCCCTCATATTGGGCAAATATCTGATGATAACAGATAAGATTGTGGAAAATTAAATTTGTCAGATACACAACAAATAAATCAAGAATAGAAATGAACAATCTTGATAGAAAGACAACTTAAAAGTTTCTGAATATTGTAATGATTATCACTGGTTCATAATTTTCTCCTTTACTCTTTTTTCATACAAGCAAATCAGAAAGGAAGTCCACTTTATCTAACAGCTCTCAGTCTTGTAACTGGGTATATTATATTACATGAGAGAAGAAAGCATGTTCTTTTTTTCTCTTTGGACAAACATCCAATAGCTGAGAGCAGTTCTGTTCTGATGAGGAGATGTGACTAATTTTATCTCTGAATGCATTTGGGTGCTGTTAAGCAGCTGGTTTTCCAAGTGTAAATGCAAAGTGAGGGTATTATGGTAAACAGCACTTAAGCACAGCTGGCAGAATTGATCAGGGCTACATTAGAATGTATTTCAGTAGATGAATGGAGCAGCAGAAACAATAACTAAATATGCAAACAGTTTCCAACAGCAAATACTCAGGGGATGTGGCACCATTATTTCTGACTTTGAAGATGGTAAAGTGTGTAAATTTGTAACCTTTTTTATAAAAAGGTTCTGGGTATTGTACAGGCATCTGCCTGTGATTATACTGTCATAGTTAGCAATTTCAAACTGTTAACTCCCTTGACTGTATTTACATTTCATTAATTATTAAAGAGGAAAGAATATAAACACTGGTATATTTTTGTTTATAAGGACATGTCGCTACATTGCAAGGCCACAAACCAATCAATATTAATCAGAACGGATTTCCTGTTGAACTCAAATATAAAGGCACAATTATTGTCTCTATTTTGAAAATCTGTTTTCTTTCTATTTCCTGTGCACTTGAACACAAAGAGATTTTCCAGTCAGTTAAACAAGAAAAGGGAAACTGCAAAAGATCTGAGTTTAAAATATAATGATTTCTTAATTGTCTCAGTCGGTTCTAAATCAGTGTAGAGCATGTTTGTGCTATGAAAAGCATGTTAGATATGGAACAGCGTGGTCAGGACAGGGCCAAACCTACTGAACACTTTGGAAATTTGGCTGTGTGCCCTTGGCTCTTTGCTGCGTATGCATTCTTCCTCTTATGTAAATATAGTTTATGTATTGAATTATTAAATAATTCAATATACACTTATATCATCAACCCAATAATGTGTGAATACCATTGGCTAGAAATTCTTATGTTTGTAATTGCAATCCTTGGAGATGTATTTTAATGCAGCACTTCATTTATTATCATTAACAATTGATTACTTTAGAACACATTGGACCCCTTAACACAAGGTCAAACATTCAGCATGTCCATCTGTAGCTCAAGCACTTAATATGCCACTTAATGTCCCATCCTGGCTTGAATGGATCTAAATTTTGGAAGAACTATATAGCAAGAAGAGATGCAGTTCTTTTCGATGTGACTGCATTAAGTCTAAATGCTTTTGGAGGTTTAATTGCAAAGTCTGTGGCTTCAAGTGTTGCTGGCCTTTCATGGACATAAGTGATAGTCATTAGGCTTGAATGGTCCAGCTGTTCTGACCTCCACCAAAATACCTGGTGGTGTAACACTGGTATAACGCATGCACTCAGGCACTGTTTAACCTTTCTGAATCAAATCTTCAAGCAAGATAGTTTGTTTTGTTGTATTGGAACCAATATTAAATCTTAGATTAAAAAAAGAAAATTACCCATCTGCTCATTCATCTTTTATTAGTGTTTGCTGTATGACTTAATATACTTACAACTCTACCAGGTGCGTTGATGGATAAGATACCTGAAATTTGACAGATATTAGCAAGCTTCACCATTTGCTATCCAGTTGTTAAGGAACACATTTTAACAATCTGCAAAAAAAAAATCACACACATGCACCTGCAATCTTGATGAAGGGTTTCGGCCTGAATCATTGACTGTTCACTCTTTTCCATAGATGCTGCCTGGCCTGCTGAGTTTCTCCAACATTTTGTGCTTTGTTTTCCAGCCTCTACAGGGTTTCTCTTGTTTATAATTCCACTAACAATCTGGGCATGGTTGCCAATAGATCTCATCTTTGGTTATTAATTTTGCACAGGATACAATTACCGTTATGCTTCCTCTATGCAATGCTTGACATTGGGAGTGATAATTCAAAATTGCTTCAGATGCAATATTGAGGTTATAATTCAGTTGCTATATTCAGATGCTATGAGAAGCTGTTCCTAAAACCTTGAATATTTCTGGAACAGTTTCTTCCCTTTCACAATCTGTTGTCTGAACAGTCCATGATCTTATGAACACTACCTCATTATTTGACTTTTGCACTAGGTATTTATTTCTGTAACTTACAGTAATTTTAATGGCTTGCACTGTACTGCTACCACAAAGCAACAAACCTTTTACTTATGTATACTGTGCATTTTCCCATGTTCAGTTTGTCACATTTTTGCTCATTTTTCTGGGCGTGGGTATTGCTGGCAAGACTGACATTTCTTGTGCGTTTGATGTCGCAGTGTTCACCGAGCTTGACAATTAGCTTGCAGATGTTTCATCACCAGTTGAGCTGACATCCTCAGTGCACAACTGTTGGTGCTTCTCTCTGGGCGTGCTCGCGTATATAAAGGCCCCCATTCGCTTGCCTCAGTCCTGGTTGGCTAACCCTTCAGCTGACCTTTGAGTTCTTTGCCTTTCTTTGGCTCTTAGCGGTTCATAGATGGTTTCTGTTTCGATATCAACAGGAATTCTGCAGATGCTGGAAATTCAAGCAACACACATCAAAGTTGCTGGTGAATGCAGCAGGCCAGGCAGCATCTCTAAGAAGAGGTACAGTCGACGTTTCAGGCCGAGACCCTTCATCAGGACTGGCAGACGAAGGGTCTCGGCCTGAAACGTCGACTGTACCTCTTCCTGGAGATGCTGCCTGGCCTGCTGTGTTCACCAGCAAATTTGATGTGTGTTGCTTGGTTCTATTTCGATATGTTTGTTTACGGAGTTATCAGAGGAGAATGACGCTTCTTAAAATTCTCATGCCTGCTTTGTGTTTGCCCGTGATAGAACCTCCGTGGTGTCCCGGTTGAAATGGGGACAAGTAAATGGTGGCGAGCACTCACAGAGTTGAAACATCAACAACTGTGCACTGAGGATGTCACCTTGACTGGAGATGAAACGTCTGCAAGCTAATTCCCAAGTTCGGCGAAAACCACAACATCAAACCCCTCAACATGAGCCACCAATATTCACCACCTTTTATTGTAGGTATCTCATTTTCCTGAAGAGGCTGATGATGTCACTGTGTTGATTTGCTGCAGTCTGCCTGGTGAAGGCTGCTGGGTCATGGAGTTCTAGGTTTCAGGTAGAGTGACAGTGAAGAAATGATAACATGCATTCGAGTCACAATAGGCTAGGACTTGGAGGGGTTACTGCAGATGTTGATGCTGCCATGCCCATGCTGCCCTTGGCCTTATCCCTTCCTCAGCTGTGGGGTATTTTGATAGTCACAGTGTTATACCATAGGGAAACAGGCCTGTCAGCCCAATAAGTCCTTGCCAGCCAGCAAGCACCCATTGATACTAAACCTGCACTAATCCCACTTTAGCACCTCAGCATAATAGTGTAGTGGCTAGCATAACACCACTACAGCACCATTGACCAGTGTTCAATTCCACCACTGCCCGTAAGGAGCTTGTACATGGTTTCTTTGACAGTGAGTTTCCTCTGGTTGCTATGGTTTCCTCCCATGTTCTGAAGATGTATGGGTTAGTAGATTAATTGGTCACATGGGTGTAATTGGGCAGAATGGGCTTGATGGGTCCTGCTACTGTGCTGTATATCTAAATAAGTAAATAAATTCTCTGCAATTACCCCAAATTCTACCTCTCATTTAGAGATTTGGGGTCATTTACAATGGCCAGGTAACTCGACCAACCCACGAGTTTGGGAGGAAACTAGTTCACCTGGAGGAAGTGGTGGCGGTTGGGAGAAAATCCCGACTCCACACAAGCACTACTAGAGCTGGATGGTAGCAGCTCTGCTACTTCTGCCACCGCGTTGCTCCTGAATCCCACAAGATTTTGATTTGGCTTAGCAGATGACAGTAAACAGGTTTGACAGACCTGGTTGGTGAATGAAACTAAAAAGGAATTAGTTCCCCAGTCTGCAACAACTGTAGGTGCCGATTGGTGGGACATAAACAGCAAAGCTTCTCTGTTCTTTGGCTATTACTCTTATGCTCATTGATAAGTCGGTGATTACTCTAAACAATAACTTTTCACTTCCTGTGCAGTTTTCACTGATTATACTCAAGGATGTATTCACACTGTGGTAGTGAACTGGGGGAATTCCCCACCACTCAACATATTAAAGGAGAAAGAGATCGATTTTTAGACAGAAGAGGCATCAAAGGGCAGGAAGGGAGAGTGGAGGTATGCTATTGAGATAAAGTCAGCTGCAAATGTGAATAGCAGAGTGGATGTGAAGGGCTGAATGGCCGACTGTTTCTCCTATGTTCCTATGTCCATTGAGACAATTTCTCAGTCAGACCAAATTAACAGCTACCTATAACCAGTCTTTAGAAGGTTTCACTCTGTTTCTGCTAAGGCCAAAGATGATGATAAAGAGGAATAAATCTTAACACCCGCTGGATATCTGCTACTGGATTGTGAGAGAGGTCACAGTCTGTGCTTATGGAAATTGTGGAGATGTTCTTGCCAATCTGAACTTTTTGGGGATTGCAAGTGAGGAAATTGAGGACCCATTTCCCCAAGGAGGTACTGAGGTCAATGTCTTGAAGCTTTTTGATTACTCTTGAGGGAATGATATTATTGAATGCCGATCTGTAGTTGATAAAGAGCATTCTGATGTATGCATCTTTGCACCTCCAGACATTCTAGGGTTGAGCAAAGAGCCAACGATCTGCTGTGGACCTGTTGTGTTGGATCATCAGGGGCTAGTGGAGTTTGTGATAGTTCCTCCACATTTTGATGGTCGAAGTAAGTATAGAAGGCATTGAGTTCATCTGGAAACAAAGCCCTGTTATCACCTATGTCGCTTGATGTCACATTCTGAGGTGATAATATTCAAGCCCTGCCAGAGCTGTCGTGCATTCTTCATTGTTTCAATTTTAGTCCAGAATTACCATTTCACCTAAGAAATGGTTTTCCAGAGGTTATACCTGGACCTCTTGTGTACGAGCTTTATTGAAAAATGTACTATTGCACAATTGCCATTTAGTTCTGACTTACTTGGCACTGGAGGCAGTGATGTTTGACTTTTGTTAGTTAGCTGTATTGAAAATAGCTTCATATTTCCTCAGCTGGTGATGTTTCAAAGCTAGACTGGAATTGTGCATTTCTGTAAATACACAGCTTTTAGTTTCCACAATCAGAATGAATAAACTATCTTAAAAATGCAGCCTCATTTCAAACTCGATCTTTCGCAAAATCAATCAGATACAGTCTGACATCTTGTTTCCCCACTCCCAGGATTGTGTTGTTCACCAGAGCAGGTGGTACAGTTTGCTAGAAATGAAATAATGTAGGAAAATTCTTTTGCCATTGCAACACAGCTTGGGCCATTTCTCGTAGACAGCTCATGCTGGGAAACTTTGGAACAAAAATCTGTCTACAATCAGGGGAAATAAACAGCTGAAAATTAGTTTTAGTAATATTTCATAAACCAAACATTCTGATTTATTGGAGACACTGAGGTTGTTAATGTCGAGGGAGGCACTGGGAGAGGAATTGTGTTGATTTTGCTTGTGGTTAGAAAGTTTTCTTTAATAATGTGTATAAATGATTACATTGTTCTAGTTATAATTACACAGTTGATGGATTATTTTTCCAGGGTATGCTGCAGTAGTTATAACTGCATATTCTTCTCCTGAGACTTGTTTCTCGTGTGATATGGAGCCATGAAAATTAGTGTAACCATGCTCAAACATGTCCAATAAGCTAACAATGGCTTCTCACTTCCTCCAACGTAGCAACATACTGATAGCGTAGAGTACAAATGGGTCTTGTCAGAGTAACGTGTGTGTGTGTGTGTGTGTATAATAATGTTCTAAACACCTCCAAGAAGATTTTTTTGGCTGCAATCTTTATCAAAATCAGATATCTGTCCGAACATATGCATTAATTTGTAGGAATTACAATAAAAGACATTTAGCACATTCTGTCTCACACATTGTTTTGGTGCACAGAGGAAAGTAGGCCCACATGCCACATGATGAGAAATGTTGCAGGACTCCAGATGTCATCTGGTGGGGATGACAGTAATTTTGGCAAGTCTATCAGTTGATATATGACATTGAGAATATGGTGGTAGTGTTCTGGTCCTGCTGGAAAGCTTGAGCCACCACAGTCTTTGCCACACCCACTATGGCTTTCGTTGGGAGTCCTGTTCTACTTCTATTTATTTATTGAGATACAGTGCAGAATAACATCTGGCCCATCAGGCCATGCTGCCCAACAACAACCGATTATTTAATCTTGGTCTAATCACGGGAACATTTACAATGACCAATTAACCTACCAACTGATACATCTTTGGACTGTGGGAGGAAACCGGAGCACCCAGAGGAAATCCACACAGTCACAGGGAGGATGTACAAACTCCTTACAGGCAGTGGCGGGAATTGAACCCAGGCCACCTGTACTGTAAAGCATTGTGCTAACTGCTTCACTACCATGCTGCCTTTTTGACCAGTGACCCGGCAATGACGGGACAGTGATATATCTCTGAGTCAGGATGTTGTGTAGTTTAGAGTGTAGTCTGCAGGTGCTCCCATGCGCCAGATGCTCTTGTCCTTTGCGGTTCTAGACACCCCAAATTTGGATAGTTTGGCTGCAGAAGCTATAATGAATTGTAACAGTGCATCCTGTGGACAATACACTGTGTAAACAGATTGGATTTGGGATTGAGGGGAAGAAGGTTTATGTTTAAAATGAAGGAAGTAGTCCAAATTAAGCAGTCTGTTTTGTCCTGATTTTGTTGAGTTTCTCATTCAGGCACGTGAAGAGTCCTCATCACACTGACTTTTAGATGGTAGAGTCAAGAATTGAGTTCTGCCTTTTATAGCCAGCCTCTAACTTGCTGTTGTAACCATAGATTTTATGTTGCTAGACCAATGTTTCTGGATAATGTTGACTGTCAAGATATTAGGAGTGGGATTTGCACTGGTTAAGTGGTTGAATGTCAATGAAAAGTGATTATGCATGGTTAGAAAGTTTATTAGGGCTGATCTTGTGTGGCAGTAGTGTTAGTTGTTTATGCTCATAGAAGCCTATGATATAGCATTTTAACTGGGGCTGTTTGACCACAATTCATGTTACTTGTGTAAAGATACCAAGCTATTGATTAGCAGAAGAAATCTATGTGCGTAAACAAAAAGTACTAGTGGCTTAGAACTAACATATGATTTTTTTTCCCTCTGTGCTAAAAGTCTGCAACTAGTTCAAGCTTACTGAATGAGATTGATACCATGTGATTACTGGGCTTACTTTCATTGGCTTTTTTAAAATTTGAGTGCAATCGTGAACAATAGCCAGATCAGAATGCTGATCAAGTCAACTAGTTCTCAGAGAGAACTCTGATAGTGGAATCAGATGGTTCACTGCTGCTCAGCGATACTTTGGGATACATCAATGAAAGCCATCAGTGCTTGAGGGCAGATAACATCCTTGGTGATGTTCCAAAGCTGTAGAGAGGATACTCTGTCACAGCCTCATTTTCCATGCCCGGAAAAGACGATTTGCCTGGAAACATGAAAATCCTATTACCAAGATCATTTTTGCAAAAGGAGGCAAATTTGCTAGTGGTAATGAGAGGTAGCACTCGCCATGTCCTCAACCATCTCCACTCAGTGATTGGAGAGCTGTTCCCTGATACATAATGTGGCTTTCATCCATCTATAGGTACAATGAACATGAGCATCATCACATGGCAATTGTAGGATTTCCAGGAGCAGCATTGGCCCTATCACATGATTATTACTGTCCCTACAAAAGCCTTTGGTTTGCTGAACCAAGAAGACACATTTGGTTTCATGTAGAAATTTCTGTAGACCCCACTGCTACACAGTTAAGCTGTGACCTTAACTGGTGGACCCACAATTTATCCAGTCTTGGTGCAAGGCTATGCCATTCAGACAGTACTTCCTGCAATATTTCTCACTGTAATGTTTCACCCATTCTCTAACAAGCTTCCCTCTGGAGTGGAGTTAACCTGCAGGATAATTGGGGAAGTGCTTCACCTGCATAGCTAGCAATCCAGAAACGTGTTTACCTAAACCCTAGTTATTCATCAACAAGTTTGGATATTAATGGTGAAATTCACCATTCCTTTCAATACACCAGCAAATGTTTGGCCATTAAGACCGTTGGTATGGAGTATTTGAAAATCAAGGCATTAAATTCCGGAAAACTGATTATGGTCTCACACCCTCACCAACTTTTGAAGAAGGTGCATTCAGGATGGAATTGAAGACCTCAGATCCATGTGTTGGGATCCCACAGAAACAGAGTTTAAGTGGCAGGAGTCCCTCACCTCCCAACCACCTGTCCTTGTCAGGCACCCCTGTCAACATCCATCCAGAAACATATCGGGGAAGGAGAGCTGTAACGTCCTTCCGTCTAAGGGAAGAAAAGGCTGCTTTATTGTCCTTGAACTCCTGTGTTTATGAAAAAAATGAAGGCAACTTTTGACAAGATTGTATATATCTGGATGACCACACCATGCAAATATTCATGTATCTTCTGGCACAAGCAGTTAGCTTTATCCCCAGATCCTTCAGTTCGGTTTGCTGGATATTTGAGTTGTGGTCAATATCAATGGGGCATCTCTGCCCTCACTGGATATTTGTCACAACAGTTACTTCCTTAATTCAGAAGGATTTAGGATTGAGTGACTTGATGAAGAAAGAGAGGAGAGGAAAAAGGGGTAAATCATAATCACCCCTCCATAAAATAGTGTTATACAGCAAAAGAAGCAAAGAGGGAGGAGAAAACAGAGATTTATGAAATGGAAGAAAAAGAGAAATAAAGATATAATTAAACCTTTAAATGTAATGTTTTATAAGGCACACATTTTTGCTAATACCTGTCTGTTGCCAAGGTCACTCTAGTCCAAACCTACCTGCACTGCAGGAAGAGGTTTTATCCTGCCGGCCAAAGCAGTCTGGAGTGAAGAATCAAAGTCCTGAGTGGTGGCCAGGATTAGAACAATGAAGTAGACAAGTACATTTGGAAGAAAGGCTAAACTTCCCAACATTATTTTTCCAGGAAGGTTTATTGGAAGTTTTTAACTACCTTTGCAGAACTCTTGGGCTGTAAAACTTCACTTACACAAGCACATTGCAGGTGCCGTACAAATTCATAATCCATTCTGACGTGGAAAATATATCATCGTTCCATCATTGACTAAATCTTGAAACTCACTACCCAACAGTATGAACTTGCACCAGAAGGATAGCAGCTGTTTAAGAAGGTGGTTCTCTGTAGCTTCATAAGAGCAATAAATGCTGGCTTTTTCAGGAACTGAAAAACAAATAATAAAAAAACATTTAACAGATAAGGAATATCTGAGAATCAAAGCTCGTTATTTTTAATGCAGCATTCAAGATGTTTATCATAAAATGCCCCAGAAATTTGAACTGAGACAGGCAAGATAAAAATACAAGAAAAAATGTAGGGATAGAATTTGATATGGAGAGCACAGAGAATGAAGCTTTGAGTACTTTGCTTGTCAAAGGTTTGTAATGAAGGGATAAAGATTACAGCAGGCTAAAAGCAGACAGTTGGAGGAAAGTTTGCAAGAACGTGTGACAGGCTTGCATTCTCCCTCATTTCAAATGTTGGCAGAGGAACAGGCAGCTCCAAGGGAAATGTGATGCTTTCATACTTGAGTAATTGATGAATTGTATGCAATATGCAAATGAGAATACATAAATCTTATGAATGACAGCTTAATTTATGTGAGCCTTAATGAATGCAGGATTAGATTTTAATTAAATATCCTCAAAGGCACCCTGACTTGTTTTCTGGCCTTCTTTTTGAAGACTTGTTCCACATTTAATGGATTCTGTGAAAAGTAGAGGATCAGTCAAAACAGGTTTTTCAGAATTGCTTTTTGCTTTAATGAGATTCGGTGTTGCCTGTTGTTTGAGTAGACAAGCATTTAATATCTATCAAAAATCAGATCTACATAAAGAAATGCATTTGGTTATTTCCCTGCCAAATTTCTTATAAACCTTGTTACATCAAAGAACCAGCAAGTGAATATTGTCTTAGATCTACAAATATCTCTTTCACTCCAGTAGCAGTCAAATATGCAGAGCAAATGGATTTGTTGCCAAAAATCTGACATACCAAATTGAATATTTTTGCCAAGATTTCTTTCTGAGCATTTCTGGAAAAGGACAAGAGCAAGGCGTTTATTTCTGAGTGTATGTATTTGCATGGACAATGATTGTGTTGCCCACACTCAGAATGATCAGTCTGTTCAATGTTGTTTTTTTTCCTTATATGACAAAGAGCCCAGTGGAATAATCATTCTACGAAAACACCTGAGCCCAATTAGGACAGATCTTCCTTTTCTAAAGAAGGTGTGGAAGCTTACATCTGTAAAATGCTATACATGCCTGTGATAAGTCGTGAATAATAATAACGGTTGTGTAGGAGAGAAGAAATGTGCAGGTCATTAGTGCTTTAAGGAAGGCTTATGCCTTTCTTGACCTCTTGGTTCAGGTCTGGAACATCCAACCAAACATCAGTGCAGAGTAACGTAATAAATGATCAATATACTTAATTGGATCCAGAAGCAGACATCTTGTGGAGGGATTTTCCTCTTAACAAAATAATTAAAATTGTCCCTGTACCTCTTGCAAGTGTTGCAAATTAGCTGGAGGTTATGCAAGATCTGCAGCCAACATTTCCAAGCTCTGGTAGCAGCAGCTGTCTTTTACCTGTTCTCTTTAAGTAGATTTTTTTCCCCATTTGATGTCTCCAGTTGTCTTTAAAAGAACAAGGTTCTCACTGCCAAAAAAAAAAGGCAAATCTCCTTGAACAATGGTAAAGAACATTTCTTTACAGCTGGGCCCGTCTGATAATCCAGCCATGATTCCATGGACTAGCTTACATCATGACAGTTGCGAGAGATAGATGATTGATAATACCTTCCTTTCTTTTCAGTATAAATCAACAGTTTTATAATACTGTCACAGCATGTACCAATGAAAACACATGTCGTTACATAACATCTTGCTCAGACAGATAGTATCCTGGTATGGCAAGAGTTCGGTTCGTTTGAATCTGCATAATATGATCTGTTAAAGCACTTCAGTCCGATTTAAAAAAAACAAAGCCTTTATTTCAAAATGCTGTTTATTAGTAGATGTTACACTTCAAATGGCCACAAGAGACAGAAGATTATGCAGCAACCTGTCTTATTGGTAAGAATTTATTGCAAACATATTGACATTCAACAGATTTGAATCTGCATATAATAGCAGTGACAGTTTGTGTTTTAATATCTATCTGTGCCTAAAATGGAATACTGCCACTTTTATCTCCTAGGCTTATCATAATATGATGTTTACCCACTAGTGGAAACTGGTTCCTTTTCATTGATATCTGTTTCTTAGAACTTAGCTTGAGAAACTTTAAAATCTTTGAGAATGATTATGCCATCTGTTCCCGATCTTGAGGAAGTATCCAATTTGGTGACCACAAGACCATAAGAGATAGGAGCAGAATTAGGCCACTCAGCCCAGGAAAACTGCTTCGGCATTCCATCATGGCTGATTCATTATCTCTGTCAACCCCAGTCTTCTACCTCTCAGATCCTGACTAACCAAGAAACTATCAACCTTTGCTCCAAGTATACTCAATGACTTGTCCTCCACAGGCATCCATGGCAATGAATTCCACAGATTTACCACCCTCTAGCTAAAGAAATTCCTCCTTATCTCTGTTATAAATGAGCGTCCCTCTATTCTGAAGCTGTGTCTTCTGGATCACAGCTCACCCGCTATAGGAAGCATCCTCACCACATCCACTCTGTCTTTGATTTTCAATATTCGGTGGGATTCAATGAGATCCCTCCTCATTCTTCCAAACCCCCGTGAGTACAAGCCCTGAGCCATCATACGTTCTGCGTATGTTAACTCTTTAATTCCCAGAATCATTCTCATGAACCTCTTCTGGACCCTCTCCAATTCCAGCACATCTTTTCTTATTATTGGCTAGCTTAACTTCATATATTATCTTTTCTCACTTTATGTTATTTTTAGTTGCCTTTTTTGATTTTTAAAAGCTCTAACTTCCTAGTAATATTTTGTTATATTATTGCCCTCTTTTGCTTTTTTTTGCTGCCTTTGTCAGTCACAGTTGCCTCTTCCTCTCTTTAGAATACATCTTCACCTTTGGGATGTATCTATCCTGTACTTTCCATATTGCCCCCAGAAACTCCAGCCATTACCTGTTCTTCTATCATCCCTGTCTGTGTCCCCTTCCAATCAGATTTTGAATGACTGTACTGGCAAGGGGGAAGTTGTGAAAGAATTGCAAATCTGAACAATACTTATTTTTCATAATGGTGCAGAGTTCTGCGAATACAAGTGCTACTTTTCTGTACGAAAATGATCACTTTATTTTATTGGAACAGAATCATATGCAATATAGTGCAACTGTGAAGATTCACTGAGTGGAGGGCAGGATCAGAAAGCCTTTCTTGGTTTCCAGTACTTCAAATGGGTGATAAGTGATTCATGGCCTGAAATAGTACATGTGATATGTAGGACCATAGTGGCTAGTTTCATAGGCATTCAATGATGTGTTGATTTCTTCCACATCTCCCTCTTCCAGTGTCTGCCACTGTCATGGTGTCTTCTCACAGAATCACAAAGAGAAATTGATGGGGGAATGGATCTCATACTTTCTGAATCGTTTTATTTCCATCGATAGAGTTCTTTCAATATGGTTCTTTAAATAGAGCTGCCAAAAAAAAATTAAGCAAAATTGTCCTCATGTTTGACATTAGTCAAAAATTTTTAGTGCTTTTGAATGTTCCTGACTACAGCAACTGTTTATAGAGTATCAGTAATGAAAAAAAACTATTCAAAAAAACCTTGAAATTATGAATACACCTCAGAACTTACCATCACAGATGAGCAGTGTAATAAAGAAGGCTTTTGTCACACTGGTCCTTATTAGACAGAGTATAGAATTTAGGATATTATGTTGTAGTTGCTCTAAACACTGGTGAGGCTACATTTAGAATACTTTGAATATTGTGTTCAGTTTTGGCCACACTGTTACAGGAAAGTTGCCATGAAGCTGGATAGAACGCAGAGCACAATTATGAGGATGTTGCCAGGACTCCGGGAACTGAGTTATAAAGGGAGGGTGAGCAGGTTAGGACTTTATTTCATTGGAGCATGAGGAGAGATCATGTGGAACTGTAGAAAATTATGAGGGGCACAGAATGGGTTGATCTGCACAGTATTGGGAACCAACCATGGCACCAATAACCTTGTGGGCAGTTTGCAGGAGCTGTTGGGGTGGGTTTAAGCTTCTTTGACAGGGGGATGGGAACCAGGGTGATAGAGCTGAGCATGGGTGAATCAGTATACAAATCAATACATCTTGTAGTGAGACTGTAAGGAAGAACAGGCAGATGATAGGGCAAAATTGCTGTCAGTGGGATGAGTTGAAGTATATCATGAGGTCAAAATTGAAAAGGGTGATGATTACAGGATGAAAGGTGCTATATTTGAATGCACATAGTATATGGAATAAAGTAGATGATCTTGTAGTACATTTAGAGATCGACAGGTATGATGATGTGAGTATCACTGAGTCATGGCTGCAAGAAAATCATAGTTGGGAGCTTCACTTCCATTGATATAACTTGGATTGAAAGGATGGGGAGGTAGGCAGAGAGGGTGGGGTGGCTCTGTCGGTAAAAAGTGAAGCAAAATCCTTAGGAAGAGTAAACACAGGACTGGAAGATGTAGAATCCTTGTGGGTAGAGTTAAGAAACGGCAAGGGTAAAAAGGTCCTGATGGGAGTACAGGCCCGTGATCAGTAGTCAGGATGCAGGGTTTTAATTGCCATGGGATATAGAAAAGGCACATAATAAGGGAAATGTTGTGGTGGTTATGGGGGATTTCAATATACATGTAGATTGGAAAAATGGCTCTGCCATGACATTTTGAAGTTCACACTTCAATCCTCTGTAAGGAGTTTCTGTGTGTCCTTCCCATGGAATGTGTGTGTTTTCCATGGGTCATCCAGTTTCCCTGCACAGTCCAAAGATTGGTAGGTTAGTTGGTCATTGAATATAGTCCCGTGAGTAGGTTAGGGATAAATCAGGGTTGTTGGGAGTTGCGGGGCAGAGTGGTTCGAAAGGCCAGAGGACCTATTCTGAGCGGTGTCTCTAAATAAATAAGGATAATCAGGTTGGTGCTGGATCGCAAGAGAGGGAATTTGTAGAATGCCAGTGAAATGGCTTTTTAGAGCAGCCTTTGGTTGAGCCCACTAGGGGAAAGGCAATTCTGGACTGGGTTTTGTGTAATGAACCAGATTAGATTAGGGAGATTAAGGTAAAGGGACACTTAGGAGGCAGTGACTATAATATGATAGAATTCACACTGCAGTTTGAAAGGGAGAAAATAAAGTCAGATGTATCAGTATTGCAGTGGAATAAAGGGAATGATAGAGGCATGAGTGAGGAGCTGACCAAAGCTGATTGGAAGGGACATTATCAGGGATGACGGTAGAACCATAATAGCTGGAGTTTCTTTGGGCAATTTGGAAGTCATAGAATAGATACATCCCAAAGATGAACAAGTATTCTGAAGGGAGGTTGAGGCAACCATAGCTAACAAGGGTAGTCAAAAACAGCATTAAAACAAAAGAGAGGGCATATAATTTTACAAATATTAGTGGAAAACTTCTTAAAATCCACAGTAGGCAACGAGCAAAGCCATATGGAAAGAAAGATAAATTATGAAGGTAAACTAGTTAATCATATGAAAGCCGATACCAAAAGTTTTTCCAGATATGTAAAAAGTTAAAGAAAAGTGAGAGTGAATATTGGACCACTGAAAATGTTGCTGTAGATGTGGTAATGGAGGACTAAGAAATTGTGGAAGAAGTATTTTGTGATAATCTTCACTGTGGAAAACACTAGCAGTGTGCCAGAAATTCAAGAGTGTCAGCGAGCAGAAGTGAGTGTAGTTGCTATTACTAAGGAGAAGGTGCTTGGGAAGCTGGAAGGTCTGAAGGTAGTAGGTCAAATGGACCAGATGGACTACACCTCAGGGTTCTGAAAGTGATAGTTGAAGAGATTGTGGAAGCAGTAATTTTGATCTTTCAAGAATCACTATATTTTGGAATGGTTCCAGAGGACTGGAAAATTACAAATGTTGTTGTTCTCTTTAAGAAGAGACTGAGGCAGAAAAAAGGAAATTATAGGCCAGTTAGCCTGACTTCAGTAGTTGTGAGAATGTTTGAGTTCAGTATTAAAGATGAAGTTTCAGTATACTTGGAAGTGCAGGATAAAGTAAGCCAAAGTCAGCGTTGTTTCCTTAAGGGGAAATCTTGCCTGACAAATCCATTGGAGTTCTTTAAGGAAATAACAGGCAGGATAGTCAAAGGAGAGTCAGTGGATATTATTTACTTGGATTTTCAGAAGTACTTTGATAACATACCACACGTGAGGCTGCTTAACAAGATAAGAGCCCTTGATATTACAGGCATTGATAGAAGATTGGCTGACTCGCAGGAGAAAAAGGGTGAGAATAAAGTGGGCCTTCTCTGGTTGGTTGCCATTAACTAGTAGTGTTGCACAGTCGGATTTGGGACTGCTGCTTTTCGCATTATATGTCAATGATTCGGATGATAGAATTGTGGCCAGGCTTTGTGGTCAAGTTTATAGATGATACAAAAATATGTGGACTGACAGGTCATGTTGAGGAAGCAGGCGTTCTGAAGAAGCACTTAGACAGATGGAAAAATGCTTCTTCCCAGGTCTCTACATACTAAAATACTACATAAAGATCAAGTGATATAAGGGGAAAAAAAGTGACTTTATTTTCATTGGTGGGAAAAATAACTGAACACAAGAGTTCTTTGTAAATGTGAAATTTATGGTTGTATTAAATTTACTATCTTTATTGGGGCTCCTTCAGTTTGGCATTATTTTGCAGGCTCAGAACGTAGCATTAAATCTGCTACTCTTGGGCCTAAAGTTTAGGATAGTGCTTTGATTGAATGAATGTTGAGGTACAATCTTTTTGAGTTTACCACGGAGTTTAAAATACGTTGGATTTTTATGTAATTTCTTTGGTCAATGCTTTTACTGTTTAGAAGTGTTATAATAACTGGAATAGATTTATAGTAGATTTAGAGTAGGTGTATATATTAATTTCAGAATGCAGTCTTGATGTTGCTCTGTTATTGTGAGGTGGATGTCATTCCTAGGGAAACACACTCACTTCTGAAACAGAAGCTGTCTTCAGTGATGTCAACAAAAAGAGCGGGAGTGGATGCTTCTGTGCAGAGCTGCAGAGGTGCTGTCCTGGCAGAGATGCAGGCTTTTGGTTGAGATATTTGGCTGGAATTTCTCCTGTCCTCTTGCGAGTACATTCGAGCAGGGAAATTAGCTCTGCAGGCTTGAGTAATATCTACGCTTATTCAACATTACTAGAGAAGGTTACAGGGTTGGAGGTGATGAATTGAAATTCCTTTGTAAAATTAAATACAGTATTTGGTGATTAACCCATTTTCAGTTTACTTGTCTAAGCTGGCTTTTCTAAATATATCACTACTTATTTAGAAAGACAGAAGTCAAAATTATGTTCTGTTGTGCTGCTTGATTGTATTGATTCATGGAGATTTTACATTTATTAATAAGGACATGCATTTTGCTGAAATTTGAAAATTAGTTCAACTAGAGAAATTTTAGGCAGTTATTTGAGTGGAAATTCGAACCCATCGTTCCAAATTAATTAGGGTTCATAGAGACTATTTCCCTTGTCCTCAGTCATCAATACTCAGTGAAAGTCAGCTGACCCTCTGAGCAGGCAGCATGTGATCCTTGAATTTCCTGACATACTTGGTGCACGTTGCACTAGCTTGGCTGGGACTTAAGATAGTGTAATGATTGTATTTTGCGTAAAAAGTATTTTCCAGTTTAACCCCTGGGCCCTTGTGTAAAAAGACAACTTTTTGTAGGAAAATCTCCATAGGACAGTATCTTGGAAGGGTGTCACTCAAGTAAACCTTCCTTATGTGACCCAGGACTCTCAGTATCCAAGAAACAGATTTCTGCATGCACAGCAGATTAGCGTTATTATACTATGTGCACATGTGTGTACTTTCTCCCTGGGCTATGACAATAACAGAGACCTTGATTGCATTTCTGGTCAGAAACTCAGTCAACTAATCAATAAAGTATGAAGTGTTACATACTCCAAAAGAAATGAAAAATAAACTGGAGATAATGGTTCTGTTAAAAGGTTATGCTGCATGACAAAAAGCTATTCTGTTAATTTATTTGCTTACTGGTGGAGCGAGATAACATAGAGAACAATTAGGGAATATTTGGCGAAGCATTTGCAAAGGTAATGACTGCTCCTATTGGATTAAAAGTTTCATTTTGCAGCTGTGTTTAAAAAGCCCCAAGGAGAATATTCAAAGCACAAATGTCATTAAACATGATTAGAGCATTGTTTACTCATTTGGTCAGCAATTTTTAAAATTCAAAGCAGCTTTGAGTATTAGCATACAGGAACACTGAGAGAATGCTGCAGTGCCTTTAGTGGCAATTTACACATGTGACATTGCACCAAAGAACCTCCCTATCTAATCAGAATCAGACATATCACTGACACGTTTGACATGAAATTTGTTGTTTTATGAGAGCGATATAGTGCGAAGACATAAAATTACAATAAACTACAAAATAAATAAACAGTTCAAAAAGAAGAATAATGAGGTAATGTTGGTGGGTTCATGGACCGTTCAGAAATCTGATGGCGGAGTTGAAGAAGGTGTTCCTGACTCACTGACTGTGGGGGTTCAGGCTCCTGTACCTCTTCCCCCATGCTAGTAATAAGAAGGAGGCATGTCCTGAATGTTGATACTCTTTAGTGATGGATGCCATCTTCTCGAAGGCTATCTCTTGAAAATTTCCTTGATTGTGGAGATGGTTGTGCCCATGATATTGCTGAGTGAGGCTCTAATCTTCCATAACCAATGTGATCCCGTGATGGATTTTTTTTCATTTGCCGTTGATTTAAAAGAAATGGTGGCATTATTTCAAAAAAAAGGTGCATTTACTTGGTGTGCCGACCAATATCTAACTTTTAACCAGTATTCCACATTATTCTAAAGAAGCACCATGAGCCTGAAATGTTGACTGTTTCTATGCCCTCGAGTGTTGCCTGACCTGCCGAGTATTTTCTGGCATTTTCCTACTTTTATGATATTTCAGATTTCTTGTATCTAAAGTTTGTTTTGCTTTAATTTCCAAAGCAAGTTATCTACTAATCATCGTGTAGCTCCTTGTGATGCCTGGTTGGGCGCTAGTATCTGGCTGTGTTTCCTGTATTATAACTGGTGAACACCCTTGAACAACCTGTGGCTGTAAAGTATGCTGCGATATTTCTTTAGGGGAAATGAAATAGGCTTTCCCTCTAAGTTAACGATTAGCTGTTAATTATAATCATGCTTTTTGAGCCACCAAGTCTGGAGCAGAATGGAAATGTTTGCAGTTGGGTTAGGTTAGTAAAGAGTCGGTAGGAACAGAATCTGTACTCTTTCTCTTGATTGACCATTGAGGAGCCAGAGGCTGCGTGGGATTAAAAGAATCTAGAGCAGACTTTCTCCATCATTGCTATGATTTAATTAATTCACAATCCATAGGCATTCAAAAAATCAGCAAAATGTCAAGTGGGTTGCAAATGTTGTTTCTTTATTTAAGAAAGGGAGTAGAGATAGCCTAGGAAATTATAGACCAGTGAGTCTTACTTCAGTGGCTGGTAAATTGATGGAAACAATCCTGAGAAGCAGGATTTATGAACATTTGGAGAGGCATAATATGATTAGGAATAGTCAGCATGGCCTTGCCAAAGGCAGGTCATGCCTTATGAGCCTGATTGAATTTTTTCAGGATGTGATTAAACACATTGATGAAGGTAGAGCAGTAGATGTAGTGTACATGGATTTTAGCAAGGCATTTGATAAGGTACCCCATGCCAGGCTTATTGAGAAAGTAAGGAGGCATGGGATCCAAGGGGACCTTGCTTTGTGGATCCAGAATTGGCTTGCCCACAGAAGGCAAAGAGTGGTCGCAGATGGGTCATATTCTGCATGGAGATCGGTGACCAGTGGTGTGCCTTAGGGATCTGTTCCGGGACCCCGTCTCTTCGTGATTTTTATAAATGACCTGGATGAGGAAGTGGAGGGATGGGTTATTAAATTTGCTGATGACACAAAGGTCAGAGGTGTTGTGGATAGTGTGGAGGGCTGTCAGAGATTACAGCAGGACACTGATAGGATGCAAAACTGGGCTGAGAAGCGGCAGATGACGTTCAACCTAGATAAGTATGAGGTGATTCATTTTGGTGGATCAAATATGACGGGAGAATATAGTATTAATGGTAAGACTCTTGGCAGTGTGAAGGATCAGAGGGATCATGGGGTCCGAGTCCATAGGACACTCAAAGCTGCTGCACAAGTTGACTCTGTAGTTAAGAAGGCATACAGTGCATTGGCCTTCATCAACCACAGGATTGAGTTTAATAGCCAAGAGATAATGTTGCAGCTATATAGGACCCTGGTCAGACCCCAATTGGAGTACTGTGCTCAGGTCTGGTCACCTCACTACAGGAAAGATGTGGAAACTATGGAAAGGATGCAGGGGAGATTTACAAGGATGTTGCCTGGACTGGGGAGCATGCCTTATGAGAAAAGGTTGAGTGAACTTGGTCTTTTCTCCTTGGAGCGACGGAGGATGAGAGGTAACCTGATAGGGGTGTATAAGATGATGAGAGGCATTGATCGTGTGGATAGTCAGAGGCTTTTTCCCAGGGCTGAAATGGCTAACATGAGAGGACACAGTGTTAAGGTGCTTGGACGTAGGTACAGAGGAAATGTCAGGGTAAGTTTTTTACGCAGAGAGTGGTGAGTTCATGGAATGGGCTGCCGGCAATGGTGGTGGAGGTGGATAATATAGAGTCTTTAAAGAGACTCCTGGATAGGTACATGGAGCTTAAAAAAAATAGAAGACTACGGGTAACCCTAGGTAATTTCTGAAGAAAGTACATGTTTGGCACAGCATTGTGGGCCAAAGGGCCTGTATTGTGCTGTAGGTTTCCTATGTTTCCAGTTTCTAATGTACCAACATAAAAAGTCTATAAATATAAAGAAGCAATTTCATTGGCAAACTTCTCCATTTGCCTTTGATTTTTGCTTCTCCTTGTGTTACTGAACAGAATAGACTAAATATCCCCTCTTCACTTGCACATGTGCCCTTCAGCTTCAGGCTCTCCAACCCTGAGGGAAACCTATATGACTTAAAAGAGACTTGAATGGTAACTTCTTTATACAGAGAGTAGTGAGTATCTGGAACGAGGTATCAGAGGAAGCAACATTTAAGAGGCATTTGTATAGATACACAGAGCAGAGTGATTTGAAGGATTATTGACCGAATGCAGGCAGCTGGAAGTAGCAGGGAGAATGCTGTGGTCTGACTGGGCCAGTAGGCTGAAGGGCCTATTTTTTTGCTGTATTACCCTATGACCCTATTAACTAACCACCCATAGGAACAAAGCCAACAGTGAAACTGCTTTTGTTTATGTACTTTTTGGAATGTAGGCATTGCAGAAAAGACCAGCAACTATTGTCTGTCCTGAACTGTCCTCGCATTTGTGGCAGAATGCATCTTCTACAGGTCCTTCTTGTGAAGGTGGTGTCACTGGTAGGCATACCTGTCTATTGATTCAGTGACATTGAATGTACCTCCAAGTCAGGATGATGTGAACCTTAAATGAGAACCCATAAATGGTGGTGTTCCTATAATCCACTGTCTATTTCTTTTTTTGCTGGTAGAGGTGATGGATTTGGGAGGAGCTGCAGAAGCTGGATGAGTGATTTGATTGAGATTGGCTGAAGATATAGTTCATCTTGATGGAAGGAATTGACGTTTAATGTGGAGGACGAGCTGCTAGTCTTCTTTGTCCTGGATCTTGTTGAGCTTATTGAGTGTTGCTTAAGCTCCTCAGCAAGTAGACAGCATTCTAACATCAGTTATTTTTGGAATGGGCTTGTTGACCAGGTTATTGGTGTCAGCCACACCTACATTATATCCTTAGTTTCTCGGTCCATGTGATACCTGCTCACCTTGATCTCCATACTATTGATGCCAGACTGCCTCCATACTCTAGAGCAGGGGTCCCCAACCTTTTTTTATGCCATGGATCAATATGATCAAGCGAGGGGTCTGAGACCCCAGGTTGGGAACCCCACACCAGAGATGCAATAACATCCACCTTGTGGCTTAGTGAACATTTTGTTATTTCAATGTTGATTTCTCCTGTTGCATGGTGTGAATTCTATATGTTAAGGATCACTCACTCAATGTTAAGAGCACCTTAGAGTAATTTTCAAGAAAAGTAGCACACACTATAACTTAGCATTGTGAACTAATCTTGCAGTATATACAAGGCACTTACCATTCATTCCACCTGTTTACCCATGCTAAATCTGAAGTATTTCCAGTTTCATAGTTTCTAGTTTAAATCGTACACTTAAGACAGGCAATGCATTCTGACTAAATTAACTCTGTCTGTGCAAATAGGGCCTCAAAGAATTCCACTATATTTTCTTACTGAATCAAAGCAATGCTCCATTGGAAATCACCTCACAGGGATTTGATGCTGCTTTTGCAATTAGACAATGTCTCTTACTATAGATATTGAGATGGCAAGTTTTAAAGCTTTTTATCCAGGACAAATGGAATAGACTATTGGAATGAAAGGGAGAATGAAAAAGTGAAAGAAAGACTCGAAGTCTAAGGTGACAGTTGCAAGAAGCAGAATGGAAGAGATTTCAAGAGATGAGTGTTTCACAGCGTTTTACCTCAGGGATGTTGAAATAAGTATATTTCAATAAGACAGGATGAAGGTATGATATGAACACTCTGGACAGTGCTTTATGCATCAGTGATTTGGGAATTCTTGATAAGACACTGTGGAGGAAACATTTGCCCTACATCAAACCCAGTGTATACTTTGCCTGTGATTACTTGACGTTTTGTGTAGAGCGCATTTTTTCCATGTTAATGCAGTAACCTAGTAAAGGTTAATTTGACAATGTCAAGAAAAATCTGAATTAGATTTGATATGCATAACCCTAGTTAGGATATTCAATGAAACATGGTTTCAGCAGTATAACCCTATTATATAGTGGACCCAAGACGCTTTTTCTAATCCTTTAATCGCTGATAAGGCCATTATTTTATGGTGCAGAGGAGATGGTAATGCTTCTTTCTTGCAATCTTTATCGTATCTTTAAAGTACTATTAGGTCAGAACTTAACACTGCATTGATGGAAGGACGTTGATATATTGATAAATTTGGATGCTGGAACCCTTGAAATCACTGTAGAACGGGGCAACCTAGGGGCATAGCTGTATGATTCCCTAAAAGTGGATATACAGTTCGATAGGGTGGTAAAGATACTTGGCACACTTGCTTTCATTGATCAATGTCCTATTGACCATAAGAGTTGGAATGTTATATTGCAGCTGTACAAGATGTTATGAGACTGCGCTGAGAATACTGTGTTCAGTTCTGGTTGCCTGGATATTGCTAGGATGATGTGAAGCAGGAAGGAGTGCAGAAACGACTCATAAGGATGTTACCAGGATTGGAGGGCTTGGGTTATAAAGTCAGGCTGATTAGGCTGGGACTTCTTTCCCCTGAAGCACAGGAGGCTAATAAGTCATGAGAAAATCATAGACAAGTGATGGTTAGTCTTTTTCTCAGAGTAGAGAAGTCGAAAATTGGAGGGCAAACGTTTAAAATGAGATAAGAAAGATTTAAAAGGAACTGAGGACCAACTTTTTCACATAAACGGTTGTAGGTACATTGAACAATCTGTCAGAGGGAGAGGTGGAGGTCACCATTTTATGACGCAAGGGAGATGATAATGAGTTTCCTTCAGGTAGTCTTTGTTGTATCTCTAAAGTCCTATTAGGTAGGAATTTAAGCCAGCATTGATAAAAGGACATTGCTATATTTATAAGTTAGAATGTTAGAGCCCTCGAAAGTATTGTGCAAGAGAACAAACTAAGGGCATAACTATAAAATTCCCTGTAAGACAGTGTGGTGAAGAAGGCTTGCTTTCATTGGTCCCTGAAAGACAGTGTGGTGAAGAAGGCTTGCTTTCATTGGTCAGTGCCTTATTGAGACAAGATAGTACTTAGAATACACTTGGAATATTGTATACAGTTCTGGTTGTCTGGGTATTGCTTAGATGTCATAAAACTGAAAAGCATGTAGTAAAAGTTCACAATGATATTACCAGGACCGGAGGGCTGGGTATTAAGGTGAGGATGGATAGACTGGGACTTTTTTCTCGGATGCATAGGAGGCAGAAGAATCATGAGAGAATAGTGGATAAATTGAATGGTCACAGTGTTTTTCCCAGGATAGGGGAGTCTACAACTCAAGAGTATAAGTATAAGATGAGAGGGGAACAATTTAAAACGGATCTGAGGAGTAATTCGTTCACACAAAGGGTGGTAGTTATATGGAGGAAACTGTCAGAAGAAGTGGTGGAGGCAGGTATAATCACACTGCTTAAAATATATTTAAACAGGTACACGTTTGGGGGAGGTTTTGAGGCAGAGAGGTAGAATGCAGGGAAATGAGACTAGATTTAGTAGACAACCTGGTCGGCATGGACAAGTTGGGCTGAAGGGCCTGTTTTTGTGCCATATAACTCTATAACTCTCTGACTCTGAAAGTGATTTGGAAAATGTACACCATTTGCTCCACATGCTCTGAACGTCTGATATGTTTTCTGTGAAGTAATGTCACAACTCAATGTGCCCAGTCATAGTTAACCAATGGGAGAAAAGTTTCAACCCAATCCAAGGCAACCTTCTCTATCCAGTTGATACATACTGAAGGGAACTCAGTAGGTCAATTTATTTTAATTCAGATATTCAGCCATTTAGATTCAGGGATGGAAGTGCCACCAAATGAACCAAAATTCATTCAGTGGTTGCTTGTGTGAACATACGGCCACGGGAATAAAACTCATTAAAGACTGACATACAATGAACTCTTGCAACTGGGGTAAGAATTGGCCACTTACTTAAATGAGACAGACCTAAAAAGTGCCAGCCACTGATATGCCAGTATACCACACATGTGTAGGTTGGTAGGTTAATTGGCTACTGTCAATTGCCCTTGGAGTGCAGGTGAGTGGTAGGATCTGGGGAACTGTTGGGAATGTGGGTAGAATAAAATGGAGTTACTGTAAATGTCTGGTATGAACTTGGTGACCTAAACGACCAGTTCCATGTGTGATTCTCTGCTCTCTACGACTTTAAATGTGAACTCATTACTGAAGAGGTCAGGTCAGATGCCAGAGATTGCTGGTCAAACTGTTCTCCAATGAAAGGCAAGTCTGCCTGGAATCTCAGTCAGATGTTTACTATTCCTCCAGAGGAATATATGAAATTAAATTCAAGCATTATCTCATCCTGTCGCCCAAGTTTTGCCGTACTGTACCTCAGGTAACTGGGATATGAATCGTGAATTTTCTCTTTTTGTTGCAGTAGTACATCCACAAGTCATGTTGAGTTTAATGCCATGTGCACTAGTACAGAGGGGTATAATACAATGAAAAACTTGTTTGCAGCAGCTTTGCAGGCATGCAGGTTCAGACAACAAACAGAATATCAATTATACATAAATTGTGCATAAAATTATACCACACAGTGAAAACAAAGTGCGCAACATGAAGTTGAACTTTAAAATTCAAAGTAAATCTATTATTAGAGTACATACATGTCACCACGTACAACCCTGAGATTCTTTTTCTGCAGACATACTTAGCCAATCTATAGAACAGTAACTGTAATCAGGATTTCTAAACTGTAAACATACTGGGCAATTACAAATAATAAATGAATAGCAATAAATAGCGAGCATGAAATAACAAGAAAAAAGAGTCCTTAAATGACTGTAGTTACATAGAAACATAGAAAATAGGTGCAGGAGTAGGCCATTCGGCCCTTCGAGCCTGCACCGCCATTTATTATGATCATGGCTGATCATCCAACTCAGAACCCAGCCTTCCCTCCATACCCCCTGACCCCTGTAGCCACAAGGGCCATATCTAACTTCCTTTTAAACATAGCTAATGAACTGGCCTCAACAGTTTGCTGTGGCAGAGAATTCCACAGATTCACCACTCTCTGTGTGAAGAAGTTTTTCCTAACCTCGGTCCTAAAAGGCTTCCCCTCTATCCTCAAACTGTGACCCCTCGTTCTAGACCTCCCCAACATCGGGAACAATCTTCCCGCATCTAGCCTGTCCAATCCCTTTAGGATCTTATACGTTTCAATCAGATCCCCCTTCAATCTTCTAAATTCCAACGTGTACAAGCCCAGTTCATCCAGTCTTTCTTCATATGAAAGACCTGCCATCCCAGGAATCAATCTGGTGAACCTTCTTTGTACTCCCTCTATGGCAAAGATGTCTTTCCTCAGATTAGGGGACCAAAACTGCACACAATACTCCAGGTGTGGTCTCACCAAGGCCTTGTACAACTGCAGTAGTACCTCCCTGCTCCTGTACTCGAATCCTCTCGCTATAAATGCCAGCATACCGTTCGCCTTTTTCACCGCCTGCTGTACCTGCATGCCCACTTTCAATGACTGGTGTATAATGACACCCAGGTCTCGTTGCACCTCCCCTTTTCCTAATCGGCCACCATTCAGATAATAATCCGTTTTCCTATTTTTGCCACCAAAGTGGATAACTTCACATTTATCCACATTAAATTGCATCTGCCATGAGTTTGCCCACTCACCCAACCTATCCAAGTCACCCTGCATCCTCTTAGCATCCTCCTCACTGCTAACACTGCCACCCAGCTTTGTGTCATCCGCAAACTTGGAGATGCTGCATTTAATTCCCTCATCCAATTCATTAATATATATTGTAAACAACTGGGGTCCCAGCACTGAGCCTTGCGGTACCCCACTAGTCACCGCCTGCCATTCTGAAAAGGTCCCATTTATTCCCACTCTTTGCTTCCTGTCTGCTAACCAATTCTCCACCCACACCAATACCTTACCCCCAATACCGTGTGCTTTAAGTTTGCACACTAATCTCCTATGTGGGACCTTGTCAAAAGCCTTTTGAAAATCCAAATATACCACATCCACTGGTTCTCCCCTATCCACTCTACTAGTTACATCCTCAAAAAATTCTATGAGATTCGTCAGACATGATTTTCCTTTCACAAATCCATGCTGACTTTGTCCGATCATTTCACCGCTTTCCAAATGTGCTGTTATCACATCCTTGATAACTGACTCCAGCAGTTTCCCCACCACTGACGTTAGGCTAACCGGCCTATAATTCCCCGGTTTCTCTCTCCCTCCTTTTTTAAAAAGTGGGGTTACATTAGCCACCCTCCAATCCTCAGGAACTAGTCCAGAATCTAACGAGTTTTGAAAAATTATCACTAATGCATCCACTATTTCTTGGGCCACTTCCTTAAGCACTCTGGGATGCAGACCATCTGGCCCCGGGGATTTATCTGCCTTCAATCCCTTCAATTTACCTAACACCACTTCCCTACTAACATGTATTTCGCTCAGTTCCTCCATCTCACTGGACCCTCTGTCCCTTACTATTTCTGGAAGATTATTTATGTCCTCCTTAGTGAAGACAGAACCAAAGTAATTATTCAATTGGTCTGCCATGTCCTTGCTCCCCATAATCAATTCACCTGTTTCTGTTTGCAGGGGACCGACATTTGTCTTTATCAGTCTTTTCCTTTTTACATATCTATAAAAGCTTTTACAGTCCGTTTTTATGTTCTCTGCCAGTTTTCTCTCATAATCTTTTTTCCCCTTCCTAATTAAGCCCTTTGTCCTCCTCTGCTGAACTCTGAATTTCTCCCAGTCCTCAGGTGAGCCACTTTCTCTGGCTAATTTGTATGCTACTTCTTTGGAATTGATACTATCCCTAATTTCTCTTGTCAGCCACGGGTGCACTACCTTCCTTGATTTATTCTTTTGCCAAACTGGGATGAACAATTGTTGTAGTTCATCCATGCAACCTTTAAATGCCTGCCATTGCATATCCACCGTCAATCCTTGAAGTGTCATTTGCCAGTCTATCTTAGCTAATTCACGTCTCATACCTTCAAAGTTACCCCTCTTTAAGTTCAGAACCTTTGTTTCTGAATTAACTACGTCACTCTCCATGTTAATGAAGAATTCCACCATATTATGGTCACTCTTACCCAAGGGGCCTCTCACAACAAGATCGCTAATTAACCCTTCCTCATTGCTCAAAACCCAGTCCAGAATAGCCTGCTCTCTAGTCGGTTCCTCGACATGTTGGTTCAAAAAACCATCCCGCATACATTCCAAGAAATCCTCTTCCTCAGCACCTTTACCAATTTGGTTCACCCAGTCTACATGTAGATTGAAGTCACCCATTATAACTGCTGTTCCTTTATTGCACACATTTCTAATTTCCTGTTTAATACCATCTCCGACCTCACTACTACTGTTAGGTGGCCTGTACACAACTCCCACCAGCGTCTTCTGCCCCTTAGTGTTACGTAGTTATCCCCTTTTGTTTAAGAGCCTGATGGTTGAGGGGTAGTAACTGTTCTTGAACCTGGTGGTACAAGTCTTGAGGTACTTGTACCTTCTACCTGATGGCAACAGCAAGCAAAGAGCATGGCCTAGGTAGTGAGGATCTTTGACGATGGATGCTGCTTTTCTATGGTAACATTTCATGTAGGTGTGCTCAATGGTTGGGATTAATGCCAAAAAAATGGCATGATCAGAAACAAATCCATGGTAGTGCAAGGGCTGGTCTGTAATCTTCTGTTGCTGTTTAGGGTTTCAGGTCGTGTAGATTGGTTCAAGAAATTGATGGTTTTAGAAAAGTAGCTATTTCAGAACTAGTATTGTGGGACTCCAGGCATCTGTACTTCCAGACTGATGGTAATGGCAAGAACAGGACATGACCCAAATGGTGGAGATCCTAGATTCCACCTTCCTGAGTCAGCACGTCCTGTAGTTGAGTCCCCCGTAGATGCTATCAATGATAGAACGGCTGTGCTTGTGATGGGCTGGACTGTTCTACTACCCTCTCTGGCCTCTTGTGTTCCTGTGTGTTGGAATTGCTGTACCAGGCCATAATGCAACTAGTCAGAATATTTTATACAGCGCAACTATCGAAGTTAGCTGGAATATTTGGAGTAAGCCAAATCTTCTCAAGCTTCTAAGAAAGTAGCACTGGCGGGTCTTCTGCATGCTTGCATCAATGAGCTGGGCCCAGCACAGGTCATGCAAGATGTTAACGCTCACAGAATTGGAAGCCATTTACTCCCTCCAGCTTAGACCCACCAATGAGAACTGGAACATGATCTCACCATCAACTTCAAGACAGCCTATTATACACATGACTTGATTTTCCTTTTGGCTGTAACCAATATAGAACAAAAATGACTTTGAAATACCCATTGTGCTGAATAGGTTCTACATTTGTCATTTTCTCAATGGTTTAGTTAGGAGCTTCTTAAATGTGTGCTTCCTCATGTCAAATAACAGGCTAATTAAAATAAAAGATTGCTCATTGCTATTTGAGTATGTTTTTAGAGCATAACCAATTAGAAGCAATCACTAGATATAATACTATACAACAGTGAAATGCATCAGATGCTGAAAATCCAAAAAAAAGACCACCTAGATTTTTTCTTGTCATCTACTGCTGTGTATTGTTTATAAATGTTTGCTAATCTACAAGCAGAAGCGTGGTTTGTTTTAATTTTAGTGATTCAGTTAGTTCAAAAACCGTCGGCTGAAGAGCAACAAAAAAAAAGACTCTTTAGAGAGATGTGGCAAAAATAAAGTACTTTTTCAGTCACCACATCCAATATTGTTTGATAAATTTTATCTGGTCAGAAAATATTAACTATGGCCTTATTCTTGACAGGAATTCAAAAGCAAGAATGTAATGCTCAGGCTTTGTAAGGCATTGGTCAGACCGCACTTGGCGTACTATGAGCAATTTTGGGCCCCTTATCTAAGAAAAGATATGCTGGCATTGGAGGAGGCTTAGAGGAAGTTCATGAGAATGATTCTGGTAAGAAACAGTTAGTATTTGAGGAACATTTGATGACACTGGGCCTGTAATTGCTGGAGTTTAGTAGAATGAACGGACGGGGCAGAAGTGGGGGAGCATATTGACACCTTTCAAATATTGAGTAGCCTAGATGGAGTAGATGTGGAGAGAATGTTTTCTATAGCAAGGGGAGTCTAAGAACAGAGGGCACAGCCTCAGAATAGAGGGATGTCCATTTAGAACAGAGATGAGAGGGTGGCGAAATGGTGGAATTCTTTACCACAGAAGGCAAAGAATTGGGTAGATTTAACGTGGAGGTTGATAAGTTCCTGATTAGTCGGGGTGACGAACATTAAGGGAGAAGGCAGGAAAGTTGGGTTGAGAGAGATAATCAATCAGCCGTGATGGACTGGCAGAGTAGATTAAATGGTGTGAATGGCAGAATTCTGCTCCTGTGTTTTACAGTCTTTAGATGGCATATTTACATGGATTTTACATTGAGTATATTTAGCAGTTCAAAGATTCTGTGCACCTCAGTCTTTCATTGACTGTTCGACCTGATGGTGCCACTCTTTTAAAAGAATCTATATAAAAGACAGGAGAGAGAAAAACAAAATGGTGATGAATTGATGTAGTTCATCCTTCTCTGATGACAATGACTTTGTTGTGTTGAAATTAGGAATGTAATTGAGTGTGGTTTCTCTTTAATCTGATTGCTTTACCAGCAGTGTGTGTGATGGTATCAGGTTCAAGCCTGTATTGCTAGGTCAACATGGACCCAGTCCATTAAAGGAACAAGGTTCAGCGAAAGTTCGGGCTCTATTGTTTCACCATGGTTACAAAACAAGAAAGGAGAAATCATACATTTATAGCCTTCTCCTGTAATGGACCTGGGAGGTACAGTAGCTTGTTATTGTTTAAAAAATATAGCCAGAAATATAAACCTTACAATTATCCCCTATGTAAACAAGATAACTGTCTTTCACTTCTGTGTAAGCAGTGCACAGATGTTCCTAGTCGAATCTATTACAAATAAGTTAAAAGCTTAAATTGCTTCCATTTGATCTCTGCTGCCTTTAAAAAGAAGTTTAAACAATATGCACCCTAGTCAGTTGCATAATGGTTTAATGGTGTTGCTGTTTGCGCATTGGTTGTAAGATGTTATATTGTTTGCACAGCCTAGAATTTATGGTTCCTTTCAGCTTTGCTAGTACTTGGTTGTTGTTGAGATGATTTCCTATGGAGGGGTATGATCCAGGAGGCACCAGTAAAGACGTTACTCCCTCCATCCACTGACCCCCTACCGAAACACTAAAGACATTAAAGAACACACAGAAAATGCTGGAGGAACTCAGCAGGTCAGGAGCATCCATGGAAATGAATAAGCAGTTGATGCGTTGGGTCAAGACTCTTCTTCAGGACTAACATGTGAATTAGTGTAGAATACATACTTGTTTATGTTCTGTGTTCTATGTTCAACATGCCCTGACAAGAATGATCAAAGTTAAGTTCTTGTGCACAGCCCTGTCACTAATGTACACCTATTTCTGATTTCTCATGGAGTAAAAGGAGGCCATTTGGTCCATTAAACCCAGGCAGGCTCTCAAAGTAATCCCATCTAATCCCACACTCAGAAACCTCCTTACTCTATCATACTGAGCAAATAGATTTTTTAGCAGCAACCTACACCTATAGCTAACTAACGACAGCCAATTAATCTGTCAAACAGATCACCTTTGAGATGTGGGAAGAACCAGAGCTTCTGAGAGAAACCCACTGTGAGAATGTATGAATTGTACACAGTGTTGGAGGACAGGATTGAACCTGGGCTACTAGACTCACTATTCCAATAACAATGTTCTGTTTTATACTAATCTGCAAATACAGCCTATTTTTTTCTTATACATTGCCTATAAGAAGTATACCACCCCCCCTTGGGAGTTTTCATGTTTCATTGTTTTACAACATTGAATCACAGTGGATTTAATTAGGCTTTTATTGATGTTCAACAGAAAAAGACTTTTTTGTCAAAGTGAAAACAGATATCTACAAAGTCATCTAAATTAATTAGAAATATAAAACATAAATAATTGATTGCATAAGACCATAAGACCAGAAGGTATAGGAGCAGAAGTAGGCCATTCGGCCCATCGGGTCTGCTTCGGCATTCAATCATAGGCTGATCCAATTCTTCCAGTCATCCCCACTCTCCTGCTTTCACCCCATACCCATTGATGCCCCGGCTAATCAGGAACCTATCTATCTCTGCCTTAAATACACCCAAATACATCAAAGTTGGCTGCTAAAAAGTCTGTTTGATCAGTATGAGAGAGTAAGGAGGTTTCTAAGTGTGGGATTAGATGGGATACACCCAACAAGTATTCACTCCCTTTAATATGACACACCAAATCATCACTGGTGCAGCAAATTGGTTTTAGAAATCATATAATTAGTTAAATGGAGATCACCTGTGTGCATTCAAGGTGTTTCAATTGATTGCAGTAAAAATACACAGGTAGCTGAAAGCTCCAATTACTGCTGAGTTAGTATCTTGGAAAAAAATACACCGTGAAGATAAAAGATCACTCCAAGCAACTCTGAAAAGTTATTGAAAAGCACAAGTCAGGGAACAGATACAAAAAAATTTCCAAGTCACTGAATATTCTTTGGAGTCAATCATCAAGACATGTAAAGAACATGGCACAGCTGTAAATCTACCAAGAGCAAGCCATCCTCAAAAACTGAGTGACTGTGTAAGAAGGGGATTACTGAGGGAGGCCTCCAAGAAGCTTGACAACTCTGGAGGAGTTGTCAAGCTTCAGTGACTGAGATGGGACAGTACGTGCAAGGGTGCTTCACCAGTCGCAGCTTTATGGGAGTGTGGCAAAGAGAAAGCCACTGTTGAGAAAAAAGACTCACATTAAATTTTGGCTAGAGTTTACCAGAAGGCATGTAGGAGACTCTGAAGACAGTTGAAAGAAGGTTCTATGGTCTGATGAAACCAAAATTGAGCTTTTTTTGGCCATCAGAGTAAACACTATGTTTGGCGTAAGACAAACAGAACACATCCCTACTGTGAAGCATAGTGGTGGCTGCTTCATACTGTGGGGATGCTTGACTGCAGCAGGCCCTGGAAGGCTCGTGAAGGTAGAGGGTAAAATAAATGCAGCAAAATACAGAGAAATCCTGGAGGAAAATCTGATGCAGTTTGTATGAGAACTACGGTTTGGGTGAAGATTTGTTTTCCATTCAGATGATGACTCCAAACATAAAGCCAAAGATACACACGAATGGCTTATAAAACAACAATGGCCAAGTCAGAGTCCAGACATCAATCCAATTGAGAGTTTGTGGTTGGACATGAAAAGGGCTGTTCATTCACAATCCCCATGCAATATGACAGAGCTTGAGCTGTTTTGAAAAGAAGAATGGGGAAAAATTGCAGTGTCCAGATGTACAAAGCTGATAGAGATTTATCCACACAGATTCAAGGCTGTAATTATGGCCAAAGGTGCATCTACTAAATGATGATTTGAAAGGGGTAGGTAATTATGCAATCAATTATTTTGTGTTTAATAATTGTAATAAATTTAGAACAATTTGTAGCGTTCTGTTTTCACTTTGACATGAAAAAATCTTTTCTGTTGATCAGTGTCAAAAAAGCCAAATTAGATCCACTGTGATGAAAATTTCCAAGGGGGGGGGGATGAATACTTTTGATAGGCACTGCACATGGTATCAGTTTACTGTCACGTGTATCATGAAGATAGTGTCTTGCAAAGTTTATTTTGATAAAATTATTACTCTGTGAATTGAGCTAGAATGAGGTAAAATGATAATGCAGAATACAATGTAAAAGCTACTGGAAAAGTGCAGGATCATAATGAGGTAAATTGTGGAGGCCAAGAGTCCATTATCATACAAGAGATACGATAAGATGATTCCTTTATGAACCTGATATGAGTGGGGTAGAAGTTGCCCTTGAGCCCAGTGGTAGATGCTTTCAGACTTTTGCATTTTCTGTCTGATGGGAGAGAAGAGAAGACAGTATGTCTGCATGCATGAGGTATATGATTATGCTGGCTGCCTTACTGAGGCCGTGAGAAGTTATAGATAAGAGTCCATTGAGGGGAGGCTGATTCCTGTGATGTGCTGAGCTATGTCCACAATCCTCCGCAGTTTCTTGTGGCCATGTAGAGTAGTCGCCGTGCCATGCCATTATGTATGCAGGGAAAATGATTTCAATGGTACATCATGTGATAACCTCCAAGAGGACCAGAACCTTGTTATAGGGATTAGAGGCTTGTGTACCTTAATAACCTGGAGGGCTATGTTGGCTGGATTCAGGGCTTTATGTTGGCTCTTTGTGGGGTAACTCATGTCAAAGGGTAGAGGCCAGATTAAGAGTGACCTACCGATCCTCCAGGTTTGGGTCTGCAGCTCAGGGCTAACAACCCTGACTGGGAAAACAAAACCTTTACGGAAATAACAATGAAGAATCCTTTTGCATGTGAGTGTGCTGGTATTTTGGAGCCCCCTCCCGGAACTTGAATGACTGACAATAGAGGAAGCTACTGATACAACGAAGGAAGCCCTGAAAAGCATCAGATATAGAGGACCTTCAGTGTTGCCCTAAATGCCAATGGTCTAATGGGCTGTAGGTAGGTCATTTGATAAAACAATTTGGGTAGTACTGTTCCTTCACATGAGCGAGGTCATGACTTTGTGTTCAAACTTTTAAAGTTCATTTGAAGGAAGCAATCCCCTATCAGATTTCTGTAGTATGTGGGAGAAAGATAAATGGATGAAGGCCATGCAGTGGTACTGTTAGTCAAGCTGCTGCCCCATGGAGCAGCAACCCAAATACTTGGGTGCAATCCTGACTTTGCACGTTTTCCCTGTGACCATATAGACCTCTTCCCACATTCCAAAGAATTGTTTGTTTACTACGCCCCTGTAAATTGCACATACTGTGTATGTGAGTGATAGGATCTATAGGCAATACAGGGAGAATAAAATGGGATTGATATTTAAATTTATTGAGGTACACCATGGAATAAGCCCTTCTGGTCCTTTGATCCACGATGCCCAGCAATCCCCCGATTTAATCCCAGCCTAATCGCTGGCCAATTTACGATGACCAATTAACCTACCAACTGGTAGATCTTTCAACTGTGGGGGGGAAACCGGAGCACCTGGAGTAAACCCACACAGTCACGGGGAGAATGTACAAACTCCTTTCAGGCAGCGACAGGAATTGAACCCAGGTCACCTCTACTGTAAAGATTTGTGCTAAACACTATGCTTCTTTGCTGCCCCCTTGATGTAAGTGGATGCCTATTAGTCAGCAAGATGATGGTGGGCTGACTAGCCTGATTCTGTGTTGTATAATTCTTCGTCATTTGAGAAAGACAGCGGTCCAGAAGCAGGTGCTCTCTTGGAAAACATAAAAGTTTGCCTTCTCTTGTTGCGGGTGGGGTAATATTTCACTTGACTCCCTACGACTCTGAAAGTAATAAAGCTCACGATGTAATTACATGAGGCAGCTCGAGTGTTGATTTCATGTTCCAGCTGCTGGAAAAAGAGGAGGCAATGGTTCTGAAAGCGCATCTCACAGACTGTCATATGTCATTGGCAGTTTTAATACTAATGTCATATGCTGTAGCTTGTATTGTGTTCTGGTGATCAAGCACTATCTGTTAAATGGGGGGGGGGAATCTCAGAATAACTACTGATCAAATGATACATGCAGTGTAATGTGATTGGCCTGCAATGATGTCATTGCTCTCTAGCAATCAGTCACCGGGGAGATGTTTTTTTCTGTGTAATACTTTCTCATGAATATACTTGTCACTTATTAGTGTCTGGTTTTGCACTACTAATTGTCGAAAAACGTTCTTGACTTAAAGGCACAAGACATTTTTTTTAAGCATGAAGACATTCGGTGTCAAACAGTGGGAATAAAAGAGTAAAATAAAAGGACAAAGTGATTTGACAGAAATATGGATTGATATTTTGATTGGATTGTGCTATTTGCCATACCTTGTTTCAGAAGATTTACTCAATACTATTGGGAAAATGTCTCATACTGTCCATTCCCAGTGGCAAACGGCAGGAGGGCAGCCTGCTTTAGAGCTATGAGAGATTGCAGTATTGAAAACTCTGGAGAATAGTTGTTATTTTCCTGAAGGGAATTGATCATAAAACATCGTCACTAATTCAAAATTTGGATATTATTATAAAATTGCATTATTGAGCATTTTTAATATGGCAAGATATTCCAAACACTATTTGGCATTGAAGGTCTGAAAGAGCTGTTTCAGCTGATAGAGGGTAAGTTTTAAATGGGTCATAAATGATGAAGTGAGAGGAAATGGATGGGTTCAGCAATAGATTTCCAGAACGTTTATTTTTCTGTAGGGAATACAGGTCATAAGAAAGACCAATGGAGATTCTGGAATCTGGACCAACAAAAATTTGCTACAGCAACTCAAGGGGTTGATCAGCATCTGTAGGAAGAATGGAATTGTTGATTTTTTTTTAAGATGAAGCCCCGCATCTGGACCAATTAGACAAACCAATGTATATTGCTCATGGCTTTCTTGAACTCTTGGAAGGTGTTCCAACAGTTGTGCATAGAGTCCACTCTGTAATGATGGGAGATTAGCAATACCCAAGCAGAGGACACTGTGTGCTTTGGAGTTGTGTTCATTGGTGTCCATAATTCTCAGAGGCATAGGTGGTAAAAGTTGTTGTTCTCGCTTGTGCTATGGAAGAAGCATCATCCAGCACTTGGGTTTGATCAAAGTTCATCTTTAGATTTGATTATGAGAACACTCAGTCCTCTTTTATTGTCATTTAGAAATGCATACATGCATTAAGAAATGATACAATGTTTCTCCGGAGTGATATCACAGAAAACAGGACAAACCAAAGACTAACACTGACAGAACCATATAATTATAACATAGTTACAGCGGTGCAAAACAATACCATAATTTGATAAAGAACAGACCATGGGCACAGTAAAAAAAAGTCTCAAGTCCCGATCAACACCCGAATCCCCGAAAGCAGGTGGCAAAAGGGAGAAACTCCTTGCCATAAACCTCCAAAGCACCGACAACTGCCGATGCCTTGGAAACAGCCGACACAGAGTCCGTCCATCCGAAAACTTTGAGCCTCCAATACAGCCTCCCAAGCGCCATCCTCTGCCGAGCGCCTTCGACCTCGCCCCGGCCGCTAAAACAAGCAAAGCCGAGGATTCGGGGCCTTCTGCTCCGGAGATTCCGGTTACCACACAGTAGCAGCGGCAGTGAAGCGGGCATTTCAGAAGTTTCTCCAGATGTTCCTCCATACTCTCATGTCTGTCTCCATCAAATCAGAATTGTGTATGTCCTCCACTTGACAGATTACATATATCATTCACCAGAGAGGCCGCGCACGCTGCATTGCTTTGCCATCTTCTCCTCCTCCTCCATCTCTAAAAGATATGTAGAGTTGAAATTCTTCCACAAATTATAAGAATTGACATTTTTTAAAGGTGGATTATTAGTACTGTAGACACTATGGTTAAATGGGTGAGGTGTCTGGATTTCATAGATTGGCAGATTTTACACTGCACAGCCTCCTTCCCTCATCATGGGTGGTGGTGGAATTGATTCTCCTTCAATGAGAAGCTCTGGAATTATATAAGTAGCTTGCTAACTGAATTATTAATTAGCCATCAACAAATCGTGAAGTAATAACAACAATCTGCATCTCTGCCAACGTCCTCGTACACCCGAGGGCCCTTGCATGTACTACAAAGAGCAGGAAAGTTTCATTGCTGCCCTTTGCTTCAGTTGTGTGTTCCTTCTGCGGGTGAGTGAAAATCCAATCACTTCTACAGGTGTTAAGCAAAGGGAAATGGGTGTGTTCTTGCGCAAGTAATGACGGAAATTTGGTACTCAAACGGTTGTAAGTGCCTCAAAGAGGTCAGGTACTGACTAATGAAGGGAACAAAGCATATTGTTCAACCACTGCTGTCTGAAATGTAATGGGGATTCCAACAATAGCCATTGTGCAAATGTTCATTGCAAAGAGTTCCTTTCAGTCGTTAATTATTTCTGAGATTACCATCTCTGCAACAAGAAAGTACATGAGTTATCAATTAAGGTATATTTGTATTTTGCTGACACTTTAAAGAACACTCTGGTTTAACTGACGAAATGTTTAAAGTGTGCTGTAGTTTCAATGTTGGACTGCTATGAATAGGGGTTAAGTAAGCTTGACCTCAGAATCAGGTTTGTGAAAATCATATACATTGTGAAATTTGTTGTTTTCTGGCAGTAATATACAAGAAAATGTAATAGGATATAAAAAACAAATAGATAAATAATAAATGCATAATTAGTACAAAAAAGAGCAGAATAGTGAGGTCGTGTTTATGGACCGTTCAGAAATCTCAAGGCAGACGGGAAGAAGTTGTTATTAAACTGTCAAGTATGTCTTTAGGCTCCTGTACCTCTTCCCTGATGGAAATACTGAGAAGAGGGCATGTCCTGGATGGTGAGCATTCTTAATGATGGATGCCACCTTCCTGAGGCACTGCATTTTGAAGATGCCCTCTATGGCAGAGAGGCTAGTGCGTCTGATGGAGATCTACAACTCTCTGTGCACCTTTTTCTCAGTCTTGTATTTTGGAGTCTCTGAACCAGATGCTAATGCAACCAGTCAGAATACTCTTCACTGTACCTTAAACCAAAAGCCCATGTGTTATTTATTCTCCTAAAGGAAGGAAATAGTCAGATGCAATGCATAAATAGACAATTTGTAGGTGATATGATGGTAAATACTATGAAACACACTCAGTAGCCACTTTATTAGGTACATATTTTATGTACACCTGCTTGTTAAAGCAAATATCTAATTAGCCAATCATGTGGTAGCAACTTAGTGCATCAAACCATGGTCAAGAGGTTTAGTTGTTGCTTAGACCAATAATCAGATCATTTTTCCCATTCTATGTGACAAAATTTCCAGGAACATAGAAAACCTGCAGCACAATACAGGCCCTTTGGCCCACAAAGCTGTGTCGAACATGTCCTTACCTTCTGTGGAATGATTGTTCATGCAAGACTGGGTGGTTTGCACATCTCAGAAACTGTTGATCTCTAGGGATTTTCACACGTAACAGTCCCCAGCGTTTAGAGTATTGTGTGGAAAAACAACAAAAAAAAATGCTGTAAGTCGCACTTCATTGGGTGTTTTCACCCAATGAAAGGGGTCACAGGAAGTCACCAATAACTCAAATAACTATGTGCTAAAACAGTGTTTTGCAGAAGAACATCTCTGCATGTACAACACATTGTACTTTGAATTGGATGGACTACAGCAGCAGAAGGTCCCACTACTGTATCTAATAAAGTGGCCACTGAGTATATGTGTACATCTTATGACTACATAAGTTTTATTAACTAGCATTTACTCACTAATAATCTGCTGACCACTGCCCAGCTTGGAATTTGCTGGGACCACTTAACTTCAGTCGTTATCGTAGTCTTGGTATAAAAATACAGTCGTGAACAGTACTCCAGAGGTGAGGTGAGAGTGACTGCTCATAGCATCAAGAGATCAGATGGCCAAACTTGGTATCTACGGTGACAATCTGGTCAAGCTACGGTGTATGTCATAGGGTAAACTCCAGTGTTGGAGTCACTCCTTCAACAAAGGAAGAACATTGTCGTTGTTGAATTGGATACTGCAACCTGAAAATTAGAGGTCTTCAGGACAGTCGGTCCAATGAGTTACTTTACAAACAATCCTTCATTCACAAGACAGAAGTAACAATGTTCACCAGTATTTGCACAACATTAACCCCCAGTTGAGGAACTCCATAACTCCACCATAGATGGTCCCAAGCCTGACTGCAAAAGTTGAAGGTTTGAGCATGGGGCTAGTCACCTCATCCATAGAAACCTAGAGCTACAGAAATGCCAACAGAAGCTCCAGAGACTTCAACCCTGGGCGAGGAAGGGTCTTCAAAGATGCAGTATGCTTGCAGATAACTTGAAAGACTGGCTGAGGACAGAGGACTCTGGTGAGCTACCGTCGACAAACCATGCCCCAGGAGTGACTTGTGTCAGAGCTGCTGTGTGGGGAATGAAGAGTACATGTACACTGTGTTTAAAATATTGAAAGTTGAGTCTGATGGACATTTGCCACATGAGCGATCGTAAAATGTGCAGTAAACCAAATTCTAATTGGGGCCGTAACAATAGTAACTAGAAAATGAAATAGGAGATCGGGGCAGGGGGGAGGAGGGGGAGAGGAGTGGAAAGAGGAGATAGTAACGAGGTAAATAGGAAAGCTGACCACCAGAAAGTATTTCAGTCTTGACAGTACTGGTGGCTGCAAGATTTGTTAAGAATTTGAAGACCTTGGCCAATTAAACTAAGAAAAGACATACTATGTTATGAACTCATAGCACACTCCCATTCTCACATGTTTACTTTGCTTCAGGTTGGCAATTTGGAAACAAACAGAATATTTTGCTTCAAAATTGATGGAAGTGTTAAAATCGGCAGTGATGCTGATTTTAACACGACGCACATTTCTTGACAAGCTAATGGTATATTCAAAGGATTGACATGTTCCTCAACACACCATTTTAAGGACAATGTTTCATTTCATCATGTCATATATCACTGTTTATAAATGCATCATAAATCGTGACCATTTACAATTTCCACTATATGAAATCCTCCCATTCTTTACTGTGAATGACCTCAGTTGCATATGTGAAATGGCTATCTGGCACACAACACACACCAGGATCACACTCAAAGATGCTTTGCCTTTGCTATTGAGAGGGGCTCTGATTGACATTATGATTTATAATACACTTTGAATGTTTATCTTCTCGAGAGCCGTAGCACTTATACTTAGGATGAAAATGATATCATTGGAGCATTCAGAAACTTGTAAAGTGATAGTGTAGAACTCCCGGTTATGGCACATTTGAGTCAATAAAATATTCATGGTGTAAACCTACCTTCATGACCTTTATTAGAATTACTGTAAAACTGGATAGTTACAGACATCAAAGTTTTTTTTCCTTGTTGTTTTTAACTGAGACAGGATTCACGCCAGTTTCTTTGAAGCAAATGTTCAACATTAGAGAATGGGAATTAGGACTAGGACTTTCAATGTCTTTAAAAAAAATAATGATATACTTGACTGACAGATGAGTGAGCGCTTTCCTTCCCCCATTTTCTAATGTAATATTGTGTCATCTGACCTACTTTTTAATGATTTTTGTTTTCAGCTGTCTGTCAGGGAGGGGGATTGCAGCTCCATTTTTTTGTATGAATCGGAGAAGGAACTATCTTAATTTCTGAAATCATCCAATACCCACAGATAGAAGTTATAAATTTTGGAAAAATGGTTTCAAACTTTCAGTACCAAAAATGGAAAATGCAGTGGGGGGTGAAGGGGTAAAGACTCAATCTGTATGTTTGGAAAGAGAAAACAAGGATAAGTATGAAAGTTCATTTTATGTAGGAGAGAAGGTGGAGAAGCAATGTGTAAAACCGAAGAAGTGTCTGTGATAGGCCAGCAGGTAATGAATAACAGAGTATTAGATCACATTGAAGTGAGTTGAACTGAATATGTCTGGACTCTTGAGTTTTATATTCAGTTTTTACACTTTTTTTGTCGTTTGTACAATTTGTTTTTTTCATGGGGGAGGTATTTGATATTTTTCTTTACGTGAGTGAAAGCGGGACAAAGCTCAAAGTTGTTTACATGTATGCATACTTTGATAGTAAATGTGCTGTGAATCTTTGAAATGCTTTAGTAGTGACAGCTACTAGCACATTAAGCTTCTTGGTCGATGTTTTGTAATGTGGTGGGCCTGGCTGGCAGGCAAGACTTGTACAAGTAAATGAGAAAAATAAAACGGAGTCAACATGATACAGAAACAGAAAATGAGCAGAAAGTTATCAGTATTCAAGTCTGTACACAATATGAAACGTTTGGCAACTTTTGAATATTCCAAGCGTAACCCTAAATGCTTAAACCTTAATTAAATTACCATTTATGTTCACACAAAATCACGGTGGACACACGAATGAAGTTAACTCTGTGCTTCTCCCCACTGATGCTATCTGACCTGTTGAATAATTCCAACATTTTCTGTTTTTATTTCAGATTTCCAGCATCTACAGATTTTTTGCTTATGCTTTAAGCCATTAATTAGCCTTTGCTCTTAGCTCTGAGTGCTAATAAATCTAAGTCCTACACTGACTTAATTCTCCATTGTGGCTAAGTTTTAAAAAAAAGTCCCCCTTGGTTTTCATTGGCTTCTGGACTAATTTGTAACACCTCATAGGTGACATGATGCTTTTTTTTTGACTTGACATTCACTATTGTCTTAATTAGATCAAATGCACCCATGCAAAATTATAACATTTGAGGAATAATAATGCATATTATCTGTTTTTTATCTCCCCCCCCCATGTTTCTGCACTGGAGAATGACATTTTTTCATATTTCAGAAATAAACATTATTAATATAAAATAAGTGCAAAACATTTTACATTCATTGTCAATACATTTAGAATTGGGTTAATAATCACTGACATATCTCATGAAATTTGTTTTTGTGATGTATTATACACAAATTTTATATGAAGGAACACAATGAAAATGAAGTCCATTTTAGTACAAAATGGTCATGGTTTTGCTATACTGAGCAGAGGTAGAGATGAGGATTGTGCAGGTTGGTTCAAGAATGGAATGGTTGAAAGCCATGAGACCAGAAGTTGTGGCACCAGGATTAGGTAGCTCAGCTCATTGAGACTACTCTGCCACTCCATCGTGGTTGATTTAATTTTCCCCTAATATTCTTCTCCTCCCTTCTCCCTGTAACCTTTGACACCCTGACTAATCAGGATCTTACTAGCCTCCGCTTTAAATATACCTAATAACTTGACCTCCATAGATCCAATCTACCTTGGCTGAAGATCTATTCTTTCTCATCTCTGTTCTGAATGGTTGTCTCTCTATCCTGAGGCTGTGCCCTCTGGTCCTAGAATTTCCTACTCTATGAAATACCCTCTTCAAATCCACTCTCTCTAGGCCTTTCAATATGCAATATGTTTCAATGAGATCTTCCCTCATTCTTCTAAGCTCCAGCAAGTACAGACCCAGAGCCATCAAATGCTCCACATACATTAACCCTTTCATTCCTGGAATTATTCTTGTGAGCCTCCTCTGGAACCTTTCCAATGCAAGCATATCCTTCCTTAAATAGGGGCCCAAAACTGTTCACAATACTCAAAATGTCATCTGAACAATGCCTTATAAAGCCATGGCATTACATCCTTACTTTTGTATCGTAGTTCTCTCAAAACTTAGGCTAACTTTGCATTAACCTTCCTTGCCACTGACTCAACCTGCAAGTTAACCTTGGGGAATCCTGTACAAGGACGACCAAATCCTTTTGCAGCTCTGATTTTTGAATTTTCTCGCTGTTTAGAAAATAGTCTGACTTCATTCCTTCTACCGAAGTGCGTTTCCTGACACTATATTCCATCTGTCACTTCTTTGCCTATTCTCCAAATCCATATAAGTCCTTCTGCAGACTCTCTGCTTCCTTAACACTACCTGTACTTCCACCCATCTTCCTATCGTCTGCAAACTTGGCCACAAAGCCATGAATTGCATCATCCAAATCACTGACATATAATGTAAAACCAAGTGGTCCCAACACCGACCCCTGCAGAACAGCACTAGTCACTGGCAGCCAACTAGAAAAGGACCCTTTACTTCCACTCTTTGCCTCCTAGTTGACCAGTCTTCTAATCCATGCTAGTATCTTGCTGGCTTTTTTAAAAATCGTGTCAAGTACCCTGAAAATTGATTCAGCATCTTCCTAAGCACTGAATTCAGGCTAAATGGCCTATCATTTCCTTTCTTCTGTCTCTCTCACCTCCATCCTCTTAAAGAGTGGAGTGGTGTTTGCAATTTTTCAGTCTGCTGGAACGATTCTAGAATCTATTGATTTTTCTAAGTTCATTACTAATGGCTCCACTATCTTTTCAGCTGCTAATTTCAGAACCTTTAGGGTGAGGTCCATCTGGTTCAGATGGATTATGTATCTTCAGACCTTTTAGCTTCCCAAGCACCTTCTCTCTAGTAATAGCAACTACACTCAGTTCTACCCTCTGACACTCTCAAACACCTGGCCTTCTACTAGTGTCTTCCACAGTGAAAATGGATGCAAAATATTATTTTTCATCAGTCATTTCTTTGTTTCCAATTACTGCCTCTCCAGCATCATTTTCCTGCAGTCTCATATTTACTCTTGCCTGTCTTTTACTCTATATCTGGAAAAAGCCTTTGGTATCCTCTTTTATATTATTGGGTAGCTTACCTTCATATTTCATATCTTTTCTCCTAATGGCTTTTCTAGTTTCCTTCTGTTAGTTTTTAAATACTTCCCAATCCTCTAACTTCCCACTTATCTTTGCTTTATAATATGTCTTGTGTTTTGTTTTTATGCATCATCCTCCATTTAGAATTCTTCTTAATCTTTGGGATGTATCTATCCTGTACCTTCTGAATATCTCCCAGAAACTCCAGTCATTGCTGTTTGCTGTCATTCTTGCTAGTGTCCCATTCCAATCAACTTTCTCATGCCTTTGTTTTTCCCTTTATTCCTGTATTTCTCATGTCTCTGGATCTCCCTTTACTCCACTGTAATACTAATGCATCTGACCTTGGCTTCTCCCACTCAAACTACAGGGTGATTTCTATCATATTATGATCACCCTCTCCTAAGGGTTCCTTTACCTCGAGCTCCTTTAATCATATCTGGGTCATTACAAAACACCCAATCCAGAATTGCCTTTCCCCTAGTGGGCTCAACCACAAGCTGCTCTAAAAAAGGCATTTCATAAGCATTCTACAATTTCTTCCTCCTGGGATCCAGCAATAACCTGATTTTCTCAATTTACCTGCATATTGAAATTCCCTATAACTATCATAACATTGCCCTTTTTACATACCCTTCTTTTATCTCCCATTGTAATTTGTATCCCCCATCCAGGCTGCTGTTGGATGCATACATACAACTCCCATAAGGGTCTTTTTACCCTTGCAGTTTCTTCACTCTACCAGTAATGATTCCACATTTTCAGATCCTATGTCAAATCTTTCTGAGGATTTGATTTCCTTTTTATCCACAAAGCCAATCCACCCTTTCTGCCTACCTGCCGTCGTTTCTATGCAACGTGTATTCTTTGATGTTAAGCTCCCAACTATGATCTTCTTCCAGCCGTGACTCAGTGATGCCCACAGTGTCATACCTGTCAGTATCTAAATATGCTCCAAGATGATCTAACCTATTTTGTATACTGTATGCATTCAAATATAACTCCTTCAGTCCTGTATTCATTAGCTTTCTACCTAACTCTATGTTCTCTCTTCAAGACCTCCTCCCTCTATTGCTAATACTAATATGTAACATGACATCTGGCTGCTCATCCTCCCCCTTAGAATGCAGTGGACCCTATTTGAGACATCCTTGACCCTGGTACCTAGGAGGAAATGTACTATCCTGGGGTCTCTTTCACTTTGACAGAGTATTTTGTTGCTCCTCTAACTATGGAATCCCCTGTCACTACTGCACTCCTCTACTCCCCCTTCTCTTCTAAGCCACAGGGCTGGAGTCAGCGCCAGAGATCCCACTGCTGTGGCATCCCCCAGTAGGTCATTTCCTCTCCCGACCAACCCCCAGCAGCATCCAATGCAGTTTACCTGTTGTTGAAGGGAACGCCTACAGGAATACTCTGCATTGGCTGCCTATTCCCTTTCCGTTTCCTGACGTTCACCCAGGTACCTGCCCCCTGCAACTTGGGGGTGACCACCTCCCTGTCGCTCCTGTCTATCCCCTCATTCTCCTGTATGAACTGAAGGTCATTGAGCTACAGTGCCTGTTCTCCAGAATGGAAGTAGCTATTCTAAAACCTGGCGATGTGAGACTTCAGGACTCTGTACCTTCTGTTCGATGAGAGCTGTGAGAAGATAGCATGGTCTGGATAGGCCTGGTGGTCTTAGATACACATGTTTCCTCCTTGAGGCAGCATCTTCTGTAGATGCTATTGATGTTGGGGAAGGACACATTGGGTTGAGACTACTACTCCCTGCATTTTCTTGCATACTAGTACATTCAAATTGCCAAAACACACCATGATGCAACTTGTCAGAACACCTCTAACAGTACATCTTGTTTGCTTTCAATTTTTTATAATTTACTAAAAAAATACAGAAGAACAAACAGAGCAAATGTCTTTACATGCATGGTCAATATATTCTGTAGTGTTATTGTGTGTTTTAAATCATAGCACCGTTGTCACTCGTTGCTCCTTGGGGTGAGACACTATTTCAAGATCAATTATTGTGTAAAATCCTCTACAGCTGTAATGCAAATGGCATTTTGTCTGCATTTATGCAGCTTGTTTATCATTGGGTAAAGGTTGTTGGTTGTAACTTGTGCAAACAGCTGATTGGTTTACCATTCTCATGCTCAGTCCAATTGCCTTCCTCCTTTTGAAGTCTATGTGAACAGTTTGGAATTGTCAAAGTTCATACAGGCAATGCAGCCTCAGAAGGTAATAAAGTATGTTGGACTACATGTTCATACCCCCCACCCCACTGTATGAATTTGCATGCTTTGACCTCCATGTCTAAAATTCTTCCTTTTGATTTCAGCGGAATTGAATTTTAGATTGTGCTCTTGTCTCAGCTCATCCCAAACAGCTTCATAACAGGGGACACTCTGATTTAAATGCTGCACCCAGGGGTAAATGCATCAAGTGCTGCTGAAAGGTCATCATTTCGACAAAAGATATGGATGAGGAATTGGTGCAGGGGACAGAGTTTTAGATTTCTGCCAAAACTGTTGGCCTTGCAGCACCGTGAGATAAGGGAACTGCTGAGTGGCGCATTCAAGACTACAAGATCATGAGCTGAGGGATGCAGAGAAGCTTGGTGTGACCAATGCAGTTAGTCTGTGGGAAAGGACAGCAGTTGAGGCCCCTCCTACTACTGCACCACGGAGGGGCTGAGTTGGGTGGGGAAGACCCTCAAACGTTGAAATGTCATATAACCAACCACAAGAGGTCACATTAGTGGCAATGGTGCTATGGCTCTGGGGAAAAGAAACTAACACTGCTGAACGTATTGACCATTAATGTGAAATGTTTTGTGCCATTTTTATTCCTTGGTATATATTTACCAATTCCTTGGTAATTATGAATAAAATGTAGTTTTGAAGTGTAAAGATAGTGGACAAAGCCTTGCCACCGAGACAAAAAAAACTGCTGACAATACTTTTCCTCCCTGGAAATTCAGGTAGTACAGTAGGTTCTGAAGAACAATGTGTTTTACAAGGAGGAGGTGGCAATTTTGAAATGCTTTTTGAATCTGCCACGTACTACAAGCCCAACACCCCCCCTTTTTTTTTCCTCTACCTCCTCCTAGCTAATTGCCAGATTAAAAAGTGCAAAGAAGAGGGAACAAATCTCCTAGGGCTGACATTGTCTTTTAATTTTCTGCGGATTCCTAAAATAGCTTTCATTTAAACTACTACATATATTTGGCTTTTAAAAATCCCATAAATCAATATCAAGCTAACTGCAGTAATTATTACAAGTTAGAGCATAATTTTCAAGCTGAAAGCTCCATGTCGAATTTTAGCATATGCAAACTAGGTAATTCCAACATGTATAGATATTAATATTGAGGATCAGGTAACGAGGTGCGAGGTATGAATAATACATTAGCAGTGGCTGTTCTTTATGAAAGAAATGAATTCAGCATGTAATCTAATTAGTAAAGGCAGTCTATTAAATCCAGTGAAAAAGCAGCCGTCCTTGAAATAAGTTTATTTACAGTCTCTCCCAGTACTTCCAACAATTTCAGGAATGTTACCATTGATGTGGATGTTCATTGAATTCTGCTGTGCATTTCAATGCTAGCCAGAACTCACTTTATAATACACTACCCTCTGCATCCGAGGTTTGTGGGTTCAAATCCCACCCTGGAGAATGGAGAACAAAACCCTAACTGACATGCCAATGTAGTACTGAAGTATTGCTGCATGGTTGAAGGTGCACTTTTAAAAAACAGTGCTAATCTGGCAACTGCTTGGGCTCTCAGGCTAACAAAGATTATATACCGATGTTTCAAAGGAAGACAGAAGGATTGGCCCCAGACTCCTGGCCAATTTGGTCACTTTCCAGATCATTGTGTGAGTTTTCTCTGTGGAAATGGTTTTGTCCGTACTATGCACCACTAGCCATATTGGTGTAGCATAAGGGTGTAGCTAGTAACATAACTGCCCCGCAGTTTCAGTGACGCAACTTCATTCCTGACCAATATGTACAATGCTATAGGAGCTTAGCAGGTCAAGCAGCATATATACAGAGGAATAAATAGTTGATGTTTTGAGCCAAGACCCTTCATGAAGACTGGAACGGAAGAGGGTGGAAGTCAGAATAAGAAGGTGGAGTGAATGGGAAGGAATACAAGCTGGCAGGTCATAGGTGTAGGGAACAGTGGGTGAGTAGGGGAAGGGGGGGATGGTGTAAGAAGCTAGGAGGTGATAGGTGGAAGAGGTATAGGGTTGAAGAAGTAATCTGATGGGAGAAGACAGTGGACCATGGAGTAAAGGAAAGGAGGTGGGGAACCAGTGTGAGTGATGGCCATGTCATAAAATTGGGGAGGGGAAACAGAGGGAATGGCTACTGGAAGTTGGAGAAATCTATGTTCATGTCATCAGTTTGGAGACCACACGGATGGAATATGAGGTATAGCTTTTCCAACCTGAGTTTGGTCTCATCGGGGCAGGATAGGAGGCTATGGACAGACATGTCACAATTGGAAGGACAAGTTGAATACAAATTGCTGGCCCACTGGGAGATCCTAACTGTTGTGGTGGATAGAGCAAAGTTGTTTGACAAAGTGGTTCTCCACCAATCAGCATCAGGCCTTGCCAGTGTGGAGCTCTGGTGATGTCTGTGCGGAGTTTGCCCTATGACCAGAGGTTTGTCCCACATTCCAAAGACATGCAGATTAGTAGGTTAATTGGCCATTGTAAATTCAGATTCAGTTTATTGCCATATACACCAGAGTGCAATGAAACTCCTCACTCACAGAGTAAACAGTGTGCATAGTAACAACAATAACAGCAATGAATACAGCAACAAGTACAAAACACAGCAGAGTTAAGATTGTGATGTAATTTTTTTTTCTCTTTTCCAGTTCCAGACCAGGAAGACCTCCAAAAAGGTCCCAGAGTGTTACATCCCCCGAGAATTCTCACATCATGCCGCACACTGTCCCTGGCCTCATGTCTCCAGGAATGATTCCACCGACAGGTAAAAGGATTCACCTTCACCTTGACTATCTTGAATTAAATGCAAATATTTTACCAGCCTGACTACCTAATAAGATCACTAGAACTTAATGGATCACTTACGCATCATCTTGTACTCCGAAATTCTACAAACAAATCCTTCTCTCTTTGTCCGCTGCATGTGGGAAGTGTTATGACCTCAAGACATTAAGGGAGGTGTTCATTAGAATCCTTCTTATTCTCAGCTTGTCAATGCATAACCAGAGTGTAATTGAGGCTGGTAGAACAGGACTGGGCCTTGCTCTCAGGCATGTGAAAAATTCTCGGGCTAAACAGTATTCAGATTTATTCTGGGGCTCCTGTGCTATAGTGCGGAAGTGAGATCTTTACAATAGACTTTTTTAATAATAAGAAAGTTAATAATTTTTCTTCTGTACTTTGTTTTGAATGCATAGAGTTGCATTTAAGAGAAAAGATTAGGGCAGCATGGTAGTGTAGTGGTTAGCACAATGCATTATACTACCAGCAACTAGGGTTCAATTCCTGCAGGTGTCAATAAGGAGTTCGTAGCTTCTCCCCTTGACCACGTGAGTTTTCCTACAGGTGCTTTGGTTTCTTTCCATAACTCAAAGATGTACGGCTTGGTGGGTTAATTAGTCATTGTAGATTCTTCCACGATTAGGCGAGGGTTGCTGGCCAGCATGGCTCAAAGGGCTGGAAGGCCTATTCCACACAGTATCTCAATAATAGTAAATTTAAAGAAAAGTACCTGGCTGCTTGATATAGTGTTTTTTTTTTTCTCCCCCAGGTAAGGGGGAACTAGAAACAAGAGAGCACAGGTTTAAGTTGAGAAGTGGAAAATTTAAAAGGGACCTGAGGGGCAACTTCCTCACACAGAAGGTGAGGTATATATAGACCAAGGTGCCAGAGAATATAGTTGAGGCAGGTACAATACCGGCAATCAAAAGACAGTTGATTAGTATATGTATAGGAGGGGTTTAGAGGGATATGGACAATTGGGACTAGCTTGGTGGGTATCATTGTCAGCATGGATGGATGGCAGAGGGGAAGAAGCTGTTCCTGAATTGCTGAGTGTGTGTCTTCAGGCTTCTGTACTTCCTTCTCAATGGTAACAGTGTGAAAAGGGCAGGTCCTGACTGACGGGGATCCATAATGATGAGCACTGCCTTCCGAAGGCACCGCTCCTTGAAGATGTCTTGGATACTTCAAAAGCTAGTAGCTATGATGCTGACTAATTTTACAAGTTTCTGCAACTTATTTCGATCTTGTGAAGTAGCAACCCCCCCACCACCCATAGCAGATGGTGATGCAGCCAGTCAGAATGCTCTTGTAGAAGTTTGTGTGTTTTAGTTTACAAACAAAATCTCTTCATACTCCTAATGAAATATAGCCACTGTCTTGCCTTATTTATACCAGCATTAATATGTCGCATCCAGGTTAGATCCTCAGAGATATTGACACCCAGGAATTTGAAATTGCACACTCTCTCCACTTCTGATCCCTCGGAGGATTGGTTTATTCTACCTTTTGGATGTTACTACAGTTCAATGCCTGGGAGAGTACACTGAGTAATGTTTGCTTATCCCATCAATGGATTTGGAGGATTTTGCAGGGGCAAAGTTCACATTGGTCCTGTTGTGCTTTAAGGTGCCTGTTGTAGGTAAACCAAGTTTCTGAAACATGAGGTGTGAAATCACTGCTGCAGTATGGACCATGAGATTCAAACACAGTCTTCTCCCAGACTATAGTTACCATGATAGATTTTATCACCGACAGAACATGGAAAGGTTCAGCACAAGAACAGAACCTCTGGCCCAAGATGTCTGTGCCAGCTATGATATCAATCTAAACCACTCAAATCTGGTTGCAATGGTCTATGTCCCTCCATTCCCTGCTTGTCTATATGGCTGGCTGAATATCTCTTAGATGTTATTGTCTCTGCATCCACCACGTTCCCTGGCAACACATTCCAAGCACCTACCCCTCTCTGTGTAAAGTCTGCTTTAATCTTTCTTTCTCTCTCTCTCACACCTTTAAAATTATGCCCTCAGCATTTGACATGTCATACATTCGAGTGGTTGTATTGGGACAAGCAAACGTTCAGTCTGAAACAAGAGCATAATTGCCTCCCTTTCTTGAGTTTACATTTTTTCAGAATCTTGTCAAAGACTGTTGTCACTGAACTGTGAGGTGGGGTGGACTAGTAGAGGACTTTCATTTATTATCTCATAAACTAGTCAGCAATGACTTGGGGGATATCCTGCAAGTTTCACCCAAACAAGTACAGAGTACAGATGTGCATGGAATGGGCTGCCGGCGGTGGTGGAGGTAGAAATGATAGTGTCTAGTAAGAGACTCCCGGATGGCTACACGGAGCTTAAAAAAATAGAGGGCTATGAGTAAAGCCTAGGTAGTTCTAAGGTAGGGACATGTTGGGCACAACTTTGTGGGCCAAAGGGCCTGTATTGGGCTGTATGTTTTCTATGTTTCCATTACCAGCATACTGCAGTTCAGTGGTTGAGATTGGGGTGACCTTGGGTCTTCAGTGGAGGTACATCTTGTTGAACAGTTTTCAATTTTATTCTGTGGATTAACTTCATTCCTGCAGGAAGATTATTAAGGGTGAGGTAATGCAATGCGATGAGATTGGGTACAAGGTAAACGTACAGATGCATCCTTCTCCATAGTGCTTCTCAATTTGCAGTGAATGTCTTTGTGAGTAAATTAACTTGGTCAATATATTGAGTCTTGATTTGAATTTGGTTGTAATTCATTATAACTTGTGAATTGTTATTCCTTTGTGAATTCCTCTTTGCAATTTTCTGCCATGGAAAATATATAAAATACTTAAGAAAGGAATAAAGATACATTCCTTCCAGCTAAGAGTGTTCACTATGTGCAGCAAATTAAATAATTGGTTTAATTGCCAAATTCAGAAGTGAAGCAAGTGTAAGTAAATGAAGAAGCTTAATATTACTTTCAGCTGTCTTTTCTGTGCAAAATAACCTGAAAATACTTTTCACTGCCATTATGCCACTGGAAGACAACAGAAAGAATTAGTAAAGATCTATGCTTGAAAAGGAGTACTCAGCTGGGATTCCTGATCGCAAGGCTTTCTGAAGGTTAGTGAGAATCTGAACAACAGGTGTAACAAGGCAGTGAGAAGAAAGGAGATATTCTCTGTATGTGGTACCAAGTGCCCTTTTAATAGCTGTGGTACACCAAGGGAATAAATTCCTTCAGATAGCCATTGCCATTAAATTAAATCCAGCAAGCCAATAATTATGCTTAACTATGTTCATCAATCCTGATGAAGGGCCTCAGCCTGAAATGTCAACTGTACTCTTTTCCATAGGTGCTGCCTAGCCTGCTGAGTTCCTCAGGAATTTTGTGTATGATGCTTAACCTAAAGTGGTTTTGATATTACCTATGTCAAGAAAGTCATTGACATCTTTCGCTGAAATGCTGACATTCGTGTTTTAAATTTAATGGAAAATCATGAGAGCCTTTCATAAAACTTTCCTTACAGAGGTATCCAAAGCCACTGACAAGCTATATACTAACACTATCGATGGAGAAGGTAAGGGGACATTCAATAACTTTGAAATCAAGTTCTCTAACTCACTATAGGAGCTGGCATTGAAGAAATGAAAGAAAAATGAAAATTACAGAACATCTTATATACTCCAATGGTTGTTGTGTATTTTAGTTGTTGCTTTACATGATTGGGTTGAAAGCATTCATTAAAGTTTAAACCAACATTCATAACCATACTTCCACAAAACTAATCCAAAAAATATTGAGTGTATTTGGTTTCAGGTGCTGGATGTATGGTGAAATGATAACAAGGTTACAAATGATCTATTGGAGGAACTCAAGTGGTCAGGCAACATCTGTGGATGGAAATGAGCCATTGATATTTGGGGTCAAGATCCTTCAAGACAGTCCAGATGGAGGGTCTTGAGGTGAAATGTTGACCATCAGTTTCCTTCCACGGAAGTTGCCAGACCTTTGAGTTCCTCAGCATCTTATTTGTTAGACCAGATTCCAGCACCTGCAGTCTCTTGTGTCTCTTTGACAATGAAGTTGTGAAGGAATCTTTGTCAGAAGCCACTCCATGATAACAATGTATGTTATGAAGTAATCTTCGTCAGAAACCATAAATATGGTGGTTTGAGATTGTTTCTTTTCCAAGTTTAATGCACAACTTCATAGGCATAATTTTTGTGCATTAACTTTAAAGCACACACACCTTGTGGGGAATAATAATCAATACAGTACATAGGAATATTAAGTGAAGAATAGTGCTAGCTGCACTCTTTTGTAAAATTTTGCAAAATAGGATGGAAAATGCATTTTGTCACCAACAGAGTGTGAGTGCCCTTATTAAATTCAGTCACAAAATGCTGGAGGAACTCAGCAAGTCAGGCAGCATCTATGAAAATGAACAGACAGTTGATGTTCTAGGCCAATGCCCTCCATCAACTGCAAATTACTTCCCTCTGTTATATTCAGCGGCCTGACTGAGGAAGGTAAACATGCCTTGCGCTGTCCTTACCACCTATCCAATTCTATTGACACTTACAGGCAGCTATGGAGTTGAACTCCAAGATCCCTCCTGAATATCAATTCTCCGAAGGGCCCTGCTGATTACTGTATAATTTGCTCTAGCAATTAATTTCTCAAAATGCAAAAAAATGAGTTGAGTCTTTGGAAAAAGCAGGGTGCGTAAGCAGCTATTGCTGTTGGGGTACCCAGACATGAGGAAAGAACAGAGGCCACACAGATCAGGATTAGGCCTCTGAAGGGAAGAAAGAGAGGGAGAAGCATTTTCAATGGAAGCTGGTATCCACAAATAGTCCTGAAGAAGCAAGTTTCTGCCCTAAACCTCAACAGGAAGAGAATGTTGTATCTGTAACTTGCCCTTCCCTTTTAATATGCCTGAGTTCCATAAGCCTGTACACATCCCCTCCCATTGGCTGTGCAGAGGATTGCGAATGGCTTTGGATGGTGACCTTAATTAGTTCTAGATCCACAATAGACTGAACTAAACTGGTGGTATCTGTGCTGGGTTGATTTAACAAGGTCAACAACAGCATGACAACTGTATCATCCAGGGAAGAGGCAGTGGGTTAGATCTCCATGCAGCTTCCATCTGTGCCCAAAATAGCATCTCAGTAGTCCCATGCTTGGTGTTGTGACAACCGACAAGCCCAGATAACTGATGTCTGCACCTATGATGGGATGGGTCTGAATTTTGACTCGGCCAACTGAGTGGCATCTGCTGGAGCTAAAACAACAGGAATTCTGCAGATGCTGGAAATTCAAGCAACACACATAAAAGTTGCTGGTGAACGCAGCAGGCCAGGCAGCATCTATAGGAAGAGGCACAGTCGACGTTTCAGGCCGAGACCCTTTGTCAGGACTAACTGCTGGAGCTAAAATATTATTGAGGTATCAGTTGTCAGTGTTGGGTATGCAAACATGGACAACGCGTTAAGTTTTGTGCTGGAAAGAGAGACGCAAGGTTCTGCGCAAGGTTGGAGCTGTGTGACTCATCTTCCCTGCGGTTTAATGCCAGTGTTTCCAGCATTTCATCACACACTCCCATCAACCATCATCTACAGGAGGCTCTCTCGAAGTTCCCAAACAAATCCACTGCAGAGAATTTGTGCAGATACTACTTGAGATATAAAGGTTCAGTTTACAAGTTTTCACACTCGTGCTATTGAGACTTTGAGGTATGCATCTCTGCTTTACAAATCTTTTTTTTCTTTCCAATGAATTGCATACCAGTCTCCTTTCAAGGTGATATTGGAGCCTAAATACGCACAGTTACTGCCAGCCTGCTTTTATGATTAAAAGGTGCAGAAAGGAGGCCTTGGAAGATCATCAGAGACACCAGTCACCCCAACCATAAACTGTATCAGCTGCTTCCTTCTGGCAAATTGTACTGCAGTATTAAAGCCAGGACCAGCACGCTATGGGAAAGCTTCTTTCTATAAGCCATTAGACTTATAAATTCACGTCTGTACATTGCGACAGAGTTGTAACGCAAAGATTTTTACTCCCTCACATAGGTGGATATAAGAGTTAAATAAATTCAATCCAAATTTGATTCAGAATGTTTGGCGAAATAGAAATATGTACTGTTTTGTATGAATGGTATTATCTTTTGAGCATTGAATGTAAGAATCTGGACCAATATTCCAGGGGTGAAGGAGTGCTACACTGTCATGGAACCTGCTTCTCAGAGGAAATGTTGAATTGTTCTCCCATTTGGAAGTTCCCATGGCTGGAACATACAACATCAAACAGTGAAGCACAGCACAGGCCCGTAAGCTCACAATGGTGTGCCAACCTTTTAACCTACTGCAAGATCAATCTAACACTTCTCTCCTGCATAGCCCTCCATCTTTCTGTAGAAAAGTATCTGAAATACCACCAGTGATCTTTCCAAACAGAATAGTAGTATAAAGTGAAACAGCTACAGAAATTTTAATGAGGGTGTAAAAGAATGAACAAGATTAGGGTAAGTGAGAGAAAATCTGCAGATGCTTGGAATCCAAACACTCAAAATGCTGGAGGAACTCAGGAGGCCCGGCAGCATCTATGGAAAAGAGTATGGTCGACATTTCGTGCCGAGACCCTTCAACAGGGTGAATGCATATTGAATGTTCGGTGCAGATATGGTGAGCCAACAGACCTGTTTTCATGCTGTCTAACTTTCTGATTTTACGATCCTGATTGTGGGAGTTTGCTGTGCTTAAAATGAGTGTTGTATTTCCTGCATTACAATGGTGACTACATTTCAAAAACACCTTTTCAGCTATAAAGTACTTTGCGATAACATGACAGGAAAGCTACAAGAAGCAAGACTTTTTATACATGTATCATTTGCATCTCCCTGCAAAAGCTCACAGGATCCTATGAAAGTGTGGACACAACAGGAAATGTATTGTAAAACATCAAACACCACTGACTCTCTTTAGAAACAAACTCCCATGTCAGCTGCTACCTAAGCCTTTAAGAGATTAGCTACCTCAATTTGCTAGGATATTGGTGACAGGAGTCGTTATTAATATAATAATACATAATATCTAGTAGATGGAGCTCGTCAGCCTGGGAAGGCAGTCTATCTAAGAGGGAAAACTCTGATTTCAAACCTCCGCTGCCTTGCGGCCAAACCCACTCATGGGAAAGGCTTTGGGAGTAAACCCTGAGGGTAAATCCGAGCTGGAGTCCCTAAGGCAGTCCGACGTTGCTTTCAACCTCGTTCTGGCAACTCCTGCGACGACACTGGTGCCAAGCTGTATTGGCCTTTGCCCTTCCCTTGGACAACATCGCTGTCATGGAGAGGGGAGACTCGCTGTATGGGCAACTGCCAGTCTTCCATACAACCTTGCCTAGGCCTGCGCCCTGGAAAGGACACTCCAGCGTCGCCTCACCACGACGGCACAACACGGAAAGCAGCAGTCTACTGGTTATAAGCCTGCACTCGATTGGCCTAGAGCAAGGCACAGGGGTTTCTTTCGACGGAGGGAGAGACTATTGCATCTCACTGGACAGCTACCGCCCACCTCAAGCTGGGCAGCCCCCAGCCAATTAGGTGCTGTCCCGCCACAGTCTGCCTGCTCCACTGGGTGCGTGGGGCTTAGGGATACAAGTAGCCTGAACTGCGGACTGTAAATACTGCACCAGCCACAACAAGAAGACAAAGAAAGAAGCCAGCACTCAGACTAGGATGCTGGAATATACGGACCATAGCCACTGGTATATCAGACGACTTTTGGGAGATCAGTGACATACGCAAGACAGCAGTGATTAACAATGAACTGTTGAGACTCCAAGTGGACATCGCAATGCTTCAAGAGACATGTCTCGCAGAATCGGGAATCTTACGTGAGAGAGACTATACCTTCTTCTGGCAAGGGAAGGGCTCAGACGAGCCTAGCATGGTGTTGGCTTTGCCATGAAGAACTCGCTGCTGAAGATGGTAGAGCCAAGCGAGAAAGGGACGGAGTGGATTTTTTCACTTTGACTCCACACATCTGACGGGCCTGTCTACCTTGTCAGTGTCTATGCCCCAACCCTCTACAAGAGACGCAAAGGAAGGGTTCTACGACCAGCTCTCAGTGATAATACAGGAGATCCCAAGTCAGAAACAGTTGCTGCTACTTGGCGACTTCAACGCCAGAGTGGGCGCTGACCACGACTCCTGGCCAAGCTGCCTGGGGCGGTATGGGAATGGCAGCGTGAATGACAATGGGCAGCGACTGCTCGAGCTTTGCATGCTCCATGAATTGTGTGTCACCAACACCTACTTCCAGACCAAATCTCAGCACAAATTGTCTTGGCGGCATCCCCGCTCCATACATTGGCACCAGCTAGACCTGATAATCACAAGACGCCGTCACCTGAGAAACGTGTTCATGACTCGCTCCTTTCAGAGTGCCGACTGCGACACGGATCACTCTCTGGTTTGCTGCAAGATCAGACTTTGGCCGAAGAAGATGCACTGCGCCAAGCCTCCAGGCAAGCAGCGCATCGATGCCAGTAAGACACAACACCCAGACAAAGCAGCAGAGTTCATCAAGTCACTGGAGGATGCTCTCCTTGCAGACCCACCAGAAGGAGATGCTCAGCAGAGATGGGACTCTCTCAGGGACACTATCCACAGCACTGAACTCACGGCCTTCGGGAAGAAATGGGGCAAGACACAGGACTGGTTTGAAGTGAGCTCAAGTAAGCTCACTGCTGTTATCGAGGTAAAGCGTGTTGCACTACTAGAGCACAAATGCCACCCCACCCAAGCAACACTGCAAGTGCAAGAAGCAAGGCCCAGGAAACAGCCAGACGCTGTGCATTGGCTACTGGCTACAACTATGCGAAAGCATTCAGTCAGCATCTGACACAGGCAACATCCGTGGAGTGTACGAGGGGATCAAGAAAGCCATCAGGCCAACCCAGAGAAAGAAAGCACCATTGAAAACCATAACAGGTGAGACCATCAATTACAAAGGCAAGCAGATGGAGAGATGGGTGGAGCATTACTCTGAACTCTTCTCCAGAGAAAACAGCATCTCGGACAGCGTGCTAGACGCTGTGGAATGTTGGCCTGTCATAGAGGAACAGGATGAATTGCCGACTGCCGGAGAGCTGAGTAAAGCCATCAACAGCCTGCCCACTGGGAAGGCACCAGGATTGGATGGCTTTCCACCAGAGGCCATCAAATGTGCAAAGGGCGTCCTGCTAAACCACCTGCATGAACTACTGTGCCAGTGCTGGACAGAGAGAGCAGTGCCGCAAGTCATGAGAGACTGCAACATTGTCACCCTATATAACAACAAAGGGGACAGAAGCGACTGTAACAGCTACAGGGGAATCTCCTTGCTGAGCATTGTTGGGAAGGTCTTGCCCGCGTGGTCCTGAACAGACTGCAAAAAATAGCCGAAAAGGTATATCCCGAGTTTCAATGCGGTTTCAGGTCAGAACACTCCACAATCAACATGATCTTCTCCCTTCGACAGCTAAAGAGAAATGCAGAGAGCAAAGACAACCACTCTATGTCGCTTTCATTGACCTTACAAAGGCCTTCGACTTTGTGAGCAGAGACAGCCTGTTCAAAATCCTCACCAGGATTGGTTGTCCCCCGAGGCCTCTCAGGATAGTTCAGTCATTCCACACAGACATGAAGGGCGTTGTTCAGTTCGACGGCTCTTCTTCGGAGGTCTTCAACATCCGCAGTGGTGTGAAGCAGGGCTGTGTGTTTGCCCCCAGCCTGTACGGCATCTTCTTCGCAGTCATGCTGAAGCACGCCTTTGGAACATCAACTGATGGTGTCTACCTCCACACCAGATTGGACGGGAGGCTGTTCAGTCTGTCCTGGCTGAGGGCAAAAACCAAAGTTCGTGAAGTACTCCTCAGGGGCATGTTGTTTGCAGATGACGCGGCACTGGCAACACACTCTGAAGAGCAACTGCAATGCCTCATGGACAGCTTCTCAAGAGCCTGCCAGGACTTCAGCTTGACCATCAGCCTGAAGAAGACCAATATGTTGGGCCAAGGCATTGAGCACCCCCCCTGCCATTACCATCAACAACTACGAGCTGGAGGTAGTTCACAAGTTTACATACCTTGGCTCCTCCATCACGGACAGCCTCTCCCTAGACCCCAAGATCAACAGACGGATCGGACAAGCAGCCTCAACATTTGCCAGGCTGACAGAGTCTGGGAGAACAGAAAGCTGATGACACACACCAAGGTTGCAGTCTACAGGGCCTGCGTCCTCAGCCCACTGCTTTACGGCAGCGAGACCTGGAGCCTCTACTCCAGATAAGAGTGGCGTCTCAATGCTTTCCACCTTCGCAGCCTGAGACGCATACTGGACATCAAGTGGATTGACCCGAGTCACCAACAATGAAGTCCTGGCCTGCGCCCAGATACCCAGCCTCTTCACCCTGCTCCAACAATACCGTCTCCACTGGCTGGGCCACGTACACCACATGTCAAACAGGAAGATCCCGAAAGACATGCTGTACGGGGAACTGGCCTCCGGCAAGAGAGCATAAGGGCAGTCCCATCTTCGTTTCAAAGATGTCTGCAAGAGAGACATGAAGTCACTTAACATGAACTTTGAGAGGTGGGAGGACATTGCAAGCGATTGCTCTCGCTGGAGGCTGGAAGTATGCAGAGGTCTAAAAAAAGAAGAGAAGCTGAAGCTTGCTGCTGAAGAAAAGCACACTTGCTGAAAAAATAGCATCTAGACAACACCAGAGGACAGCGCCTTCAAGTGCAGTCGCTGCAGCCAAGACTATCACTCCCGTGTGGGCCGCTACAGCCACAACAGACGCTGCTGTACCAACACAGACTGAAGCAAGACTTTCCATGCGCAGATCCATGGTCTCGCGAGACTAACGGATGCCACCACATAATATCTGACATTGAGCTATGTTAAGTATATTTTATGACAAATGATAAAAAAGATAGAATTTACAGAATACCTTTAAAAGGAACATAGAATAGGACAGCACAGTACAGGCCCTTTTTATAACCCCCCCACCTTAAATTCTTCCATATACCTGTCTAGTAGTCTCTTAAACTTCACTAGTGTATCTGCCTCCACCACTGACTCAGGCAGTGCATTCTACACACCAACAACTCTCTGAGTAAAAAAACCTTCTTCTAATATCCCCCTTGAACTTCCCACCCCTTACCTTAAAGCCATGTCCTCTTGTATTGAGCAGTGGTGCCCTGGGGAAGAGGCGCTGGCTATCCACTCTATCTATTCCTCTTATTATCTTGTACACTTCTATCAGATCTCCTCTCATCCTCCTTCTCTCCAAAGAGTAAAGCCCTGGCTCCCTTAATCTCTGATCATAATGCATACTCTCTAAACCAGGCAGCATCCTGGTAAATCTCCCCTGTACCCTTTCCAATGCTTCCACATCCTTCCTATAGTGAGGCGACCAGAACTGGACACAGTACTCCAAGTGTGGTCTAACAAGAGTTTTATAGAGCTGCATCATTACATCGCAACTCTTAAACTCTATCCCTTGACTTATGAAAGCTAACACCCCATAAGCTTTCTTAACTACCCTATCCACCTGTGAGGCAACTTTCAGGGATCTGTGGACATGTACCCCCAGATCCCTCTGCTCCTCCGCACTACCAAGTATCCTGCCATTTACTTTGTACTCTGCCTTGGAGTTTGTCCTTCCAAAGTGTACCACCTCACACTTCTCCGGGTTGAACTCCATCTGCCACTTCTCATCCGACTTCTGCATCCTATCAATGTCTCTCTGCAATCTTTGACAATCCTCTACACTACCTACAACACCACCAACCTTTGTGTCATCTGGAAACTTGCCAACCCACCCTTCTACCCCCACATCCAGGTCGTTAATAAAAATCACGAAAAGTAGAGGTCCCAGAACAGATCCTTGTGGGACACCACAAGTCACAATCCTCCAATCTGAATGTATTCCCTCCACCATGACCCTCTGCCTTCTGCAGGCAAGCCAATTCTGAATCCACCTGGCCAAACTTCCCTGGATCCCATGCCTTCTAACTTTCTGAATAAGCCTACCGTGTGGAACCTTGTCAAATGCCTTACTAAAATCCATATAGATCACATCCACTGCACTACCCTCATCTATATGCCTGGTCACCTCCTCAAAGAACTCTGTCAGGCTTGTTAGACACGATCTGCCCTTCACAAAGCCATGCTGACTGTCCCTGATCAGACCATGATTCTCTAAAAGGAAGAAGATTACCAGCTTGAGGGAAGTTATTCTGAAACTCAGGGATGTTTTATTTGAAGTCACAACAGTCAATGGTAGAACAATTTAATATGTAGATGGTCAATAGGGCAGGAGTGGTGAAGATTATGAAGAGATTTCCAAATGAGAATTATAAAATCTGCCATACATATTGGGTAATGTAAAATTGCCTAGCCCATTTGTCCTTGTCAATGAGCCATCACCTTGATCCACTTTGTACCATACGTACTCTAAATAACTACAGGAAGTGTTAGAAATAATAAACAATTCAGGCGGCATCTGTGGAGAGGGAAACAGAGTTAATGCTTCAAGCGGATAATCTTGCATCTTATTTTCTGATGGATCATTGAACTGAAGTGCTAACTTAAATTACTTTCTCCACAGCTGCTGATGAATATTATCAACACTTTAACTTGTTACTGGTTTACATCATCTGTGATGTTTTCATTTTCTGATTTAGTCTAGCAGAAATCCACTCGGGGTCAGCACTGGAATATCAAGTATGGGTTGCAGAATATCCTTCCTGGTGTTGAAGCAGACACCTTAATGTTAAGTTCAAGGTATACTTAGCGGATAACACAAGCAAAGATGACCCTTGTATTTGCACAGTGCTATAATCTGATATCAACATCCACATGATAGCCCACAATACTAAAATTATTCCTCTCAACATTGACATCAAACAATCCTGCTCCTTTCCTTCAAAATCTGGAAAAGTCTATCTTGGAGGGTTGAAGGGCTTTCTATTTTTGGAAATTAATTGGACTGACAATGCTTGAACTATGGTTTTGTGTAATGTATTAATGAAAGCATTGAGCAGTTGCTGTAATTCTGTTCTCCTTTCATAAGTTGAATGAAAACTACATGGTTCCAGATTTGGGTAGCCTTCAACCTGATGGCATGAACATCAATTTTGGCAGCTTCCAGTAATTTTTTACCCCTCCCGCTTCCCTCTTCATTTCCCCAATCAGGACCCTTCTTACCTATTCTCTTCTCACCTGTCTATCACGCCCCTGCCCCCCCCATGTGCCTCCTCTTTCCCTTTCTCCCATGGTCCACCCTCCGCTTCTTGTCCACCCTTTTACCTTTTTCTGCCAATCACCTCCTAGCTTCTTACTTCATCTCCCGTCCTGCAACCACCTGGTTTCACCCATCACCCTCTAGCTTGTCCTCCTTCCCATACCCCCATCTTCTTATTCTGGCATCTACCCCTTTCCTTTTCAGTCCTGATAGGGAGTCTTGGCCCAAAATATTGATTGTTTATTCCTTTCCATAGATGTTGTCTGACCTGCTGAGTTCCTCCAGCATTTTGTGTGTTGATTTTGATTTGCAGAATCTCTTGTGTTCCAGGTTAGTGGTCATGTTATACATTAATTGAACATACTTTGTAATAAATCTCCAGAAACAGGACCACAAGTCTTATTGAACTTCAACAGAGTGTGTAAATGGCTCCATTGTAGTTCCCTTTGTCTTATACCAAGGCACGACTTAATGTTGCCATAAATATATAGTTCTATATACCAATTAGAAGAAGGCAATGCAGATCACTTGTGTAGAAAAATTTGCCAAGACCATTCATGATCCTGAAAATGCCATGATTGCTGATGTCATACAACGTGGCACATAACGAATGAGTGATATACTGATTATTACCAGAATAATTCATCAATTATTGAATCATTGTCAAATTATGCATTTTAGTTTCTGGAAACCCGCATATAAATGTTAATTATGATCTGTGCCATACTGATGTATGGTTTTTCATTTTAAACTGTGGGGTGTAGAATTTGTCTACATTAATTAAGATAATTTAGCAAGTTAAGATTAAAATTATGAGAGGCATAGATATGTAGCTATCTTTTTCGAAGATTGGGGTGAGAGGGGAAAGATTTAAAAGGCACTTAAGCAATATTTCTTGTAGAAGGTGGTGAGTATAGAAATTGTCAGAGAAAATGGTTGAGGAAGATGCAATGATGTAATTTAAGAAGCACTTGGATAGGTATATGGAAGGGTGGGGTTTTGAAGGATATGGGCCAGAAGATGGAAATTAGATCTAATAGAGTGGGCACTATGGCAGGCATGGACTAGTTGGGCTGAAGGGCCTATATCAGTGTTGTATTGTTCTATGATTCAATGACTCTACGAATTAGCGAGATTTATTTTCTAATGTTATTTTTAAAGTAAATACATTATTCTAATAAATTATTTTTGTCTGCTGTTAAAGAGGTGTATCAAAAATTAGTGGCTACAATTTACTTGAGGCCTACTTGCATCTTTCTGCACCACGTCACCTGCTCAGTCAAGCATATCCACTCAAGAAGTCTTAATACTATACACCTGCAGTTTACAGATGTCACACGAATCTCCCCGAATTGCAGGTTTCCAAGATTTTTACATTTGCCATCAGAGATAAAATCACATCACAAATGTTCAGGCAGCAGATGTCTTTGTATTTGTTTCTGTACACAAGTACAATTAAAACCCAATAAGATCATTTGGATGTGGTGATTATTAGACAAAGTCATATTCACTCTTGCATATTGTTCCCAGCTGGGTGGAGATAAATTTCAGCTTCAATAATGCAAGATTGAAAATAGTTTGTGAGGTTAATTCACTCTATTCTATCAGGTTTTGAGCATTTTCTTTTGTAGTGAACATTTATTTCATTTGGCAGTTGAAAAAAACAAATCTTGGGGTCAGTGTTTTGAGACCTTTGAGCCTGGGCTTGTTAGATCTAGTGAAGAAAGTGTCTTGTTATTCCATTAGCTTAATATTATCTTTTACCTGAATTACTGAAATTACTCTCCAAGGTGCAGCTTTCTGAGATTTGCTATTACAGAGACATTGGCCCTTTAAAGAGAATAGGATAGACCAGGGGACAAGATTGCTGATATCCATGATTATGGAAAGACATTAAATGTCAGGATGTCTGTGAACCTTGATGAAGTTAACATCAGACTTTTAAGTTAGGGGACTGCTTCACCAAGCATCTCTGCTCCATCTACCGCAAGTGGAACCTTCCGGTCGCCAAACATTTTAATTCCCATTCTCATTCCTGTTCTGACATGGCAATCCATTGCCTCCTCTTGTGCTAAGATGAGGCCATCCTCGGTGAGAAGCAACAATTTGTATTCTGTCTGGGTAGCCTCCAACCTGAAGGCAGGGTTATTGATTTTTTTCCCTTTCGCCAAAAAATTCTCTTCCCCCCCCCCACCCCCAAACTCTTGCTTCCTAGATTCTCCACTCTGACTTCACCTGCCTATAACCTCCCCTCAATACCCTCCTTCTTCCTGTTCTTCTATGGTCCATCCTCTACCTCCAGCCCTTGACCTTTCCCACCCACCTGGTTTCACCTATCACCTCCCTGCTAGATTCCTTCACCTCTCCTTGCCTTTTGTTCTGGCATCTCGCCCCTTCCACTTCAGTCCTGAAGAAGGGTCTCGGCCTGATTATTCATTTGCATTGATAGTGCCTGACCTGCTGAGTACCTCCAGCATTTTGTGTGTGTTGCATCTTACTTTGGAGTTAGTCATGGTTCAGAAAAAGGAGTTTTATTTCTTCCTTTTGTTACAACTGCACAGGGTGTAGTGAGACCACACCCCAAATACATTGCATCATTTTGATTTCCTTATTTAAAAAGGGGGCAAACTTGCTTTGTAGGCAGTATAGCAGATGTTTACTAGTTTGTTTCCTGGAATGAAGGGGCTGATTTATGAAGAGACTTTAAGCACAGTGGCACAGCTAGTAGAGCTTGTGCCGCTCAAATCCAGTAATCCAAGTTCCATTTTGACCTTCGATGCTGTCAAAGAGCAGCTTGCACCTTCTCTCTGTGATTATGCAGTTTTTCTCGCTCACTTAACTGAGAATCAGACAGAAGGTTGGGAGGTTAGGACTACAATGTATTTATCAATCAAATAAAAGCTACAAATGTTCAATATAAGATCAATGTATACTCTGATCCAGTTTCTGCCAGGCAAATTGGTGACTGTAAATTGTTCCTCAGTGGTAGAATGAGTGAGTTGATTGAAATGTGAGGAGAATAAATGCAAGGACTGTAGAATTGGTGCAAATGGGTGTCAAATTGTTGCTATGGATACAGTGAGCTGGGAGACCTGTTTCTATACTCAGTTATCCTTGGAGATTGTGCCTATAGTCATTGGAGTTCAGAAGAATGAGAGGTAAATCATATTGAAACTTGCTGAATCCTATTAAGAGTCAAAGGCAGTTTCACCAAGTTGTTTCTGAGACATCTGGAACTTTGAAGTGTAGCTCCAGATGAGGTGAAATTTCTTCTCTCAGTGGATTGTAAATCTTCAGAATTCCTTGCTCCAGCAAGCTGTGAAGGCCAAGTTGCTTACTATTTTTAAGATCAGGATGAACATATTAGTTCTGTTCATTAGGGAGACAAGCATTACGATGGTAAAATCAGCTGTTATTTCAGTGAATGTTTAAAAACTATCGAAAGTCAAAGGACTAGATAGGGTGGATGTGGAGTGGATGTTTCCTATGTTGGGGGTATTCAAAACTAGAGGGCACAGCCTTAAAATTGAGAGGTGACCCTTTAGAACAGAGGTAAGGAGGAATTTTTTTAGCCAGAGAGTAGTGAATCTGTGGAATGCTCTGCTACAGACTTCTGTGGAGACAAAGTCTGTGGGTATATTTAAGGTGGAAGTTAATTGTTTCCTGATCGGTCAGGGCATCAAAGGAAATGGTGAGAAGACATGTGTATGAGATTGAGTAGGATCCAGGATCAGCCACGGTGGAATGGCAGAGCAGTCTCAATGGGCTGAATGGCCTAAATCTGCTCTTATGTCTTATGGTCTTGTGGTCCAAGTTTCAGGGACCACATAATCTACTCTGCTCCTATTTCTTTCTTTCTGATATTCGCCCTCACCTGAGGGGGGGAGGGGGGGGGGGAAGATCTCCAAGTTCAAGTACCACTTGAGAGACATGAGCAGAAAAATCTAGGCCAAAATCTCCATTCCATTACTGAGAGAACTGTGCTGTCCTGGGTCTCATCTTTGAGGCCTTAATCTGATAAGTAGACATAAGAATTCCAATTGCACATTGTTGAAGAAGAATGGGTTAATTATCACTGGTGTCTTGGCAAATATTTATATTGGAATCAACGTTTCTAAATCAGACTATTTAGCCCTTTTTCACAATACTGTCTGTGGTGGATGGAGATATGACAGTTGGCTATCAGATTTCCTGTATTACTAGAGAACCACACTTCAAAAGAGTTTCATAAGCTCTATCTCTCTTTGGTGCTGCTGGAAGATATGAGAAAGGCACTGCAAAACTGCAAATATTCCATTCTAAACACAAGACACTCTGCAATTGCTGCAAGTCTTGAGCAACAGAACAAAATGTTGGAGGAACACAGCCAGTTGGGCATCTATGGAGGGGAATAAACAGTTAACTCGGCTCAAATATATGTTTTTTTTCCTGTCACCAACCATATCTAAGGTCACATCTGTGGCATAGCATCTTTGATAGTGTAGCACTCCCACAACACTGTCATACATAGTTAACTGAGAATCAGAAGGAGGTTGGGAGGTTAGGATCACAAATACATTTTTAAATAAAATATTAGCGACAAATGTGCAATATAAAGTCAAAATTGAGTTTATTGTGTTACGTACCCCCTAACTGGGTTGCCAAACCAGCAGAAATGGACCACTTAGTTGGAGTCTGGTTTAACAGAAACTAATAAAGTTCTATTAAAGAAATAAGTAACACAGTGCTCTAATCGTAAGGATATAAATGCAACAGGTTAACAATGATAAAACACACATGTACACAGAACTAGGGTAATAGGAATCAACCAAGCTCTATCGCAGTCTAGGGGTAAAATGATCAGTCTCAAGTGACGCAGAGTTCAGTTCAGCTTAGTACAGTTCGCAGTAATCGTTGTTGTGCCGTTGGTGAGAGAGAGAGAGAATGCAAATTTTGATTCAAACAGACCTTTGATGTTCTTCCCAGTTAGCTTTCGGGCGAACCCTTTTATGTCTTCTGTGGTCACCGACTGTGATCCCTCCGTTCCGGATATGACCGTTCTTTCGCGGTGAACCCGGCACCCAGGCAAGGGCGGACACACACCAGGTTCCCGCCGATTGTCCCTTTTCACCCTGTCAGTCTATGGTCAGTTCCCTCGAACCAGACCTCCAACTCTCACCAACTTGTGGGGGCACACTGCTCTTCCAGGGTCTCGTGATCTCGTGGTGTGTGTCATGCCTTAGCAAACCTGTTCTTTTTATCCCCCTGCTGGGGTATCGCCTGTCCATCAAACTTCAAACAGTTCAGGTTCAAAGCAACCTGTCTGTCAATATTCTGAAATGTGCTTCTTTCTCGTTAATCTCTGTCTTCTCTCTAATTAGCATTTTGAATGTTTCTCCATTGTCTCACATCTCTCTCTCGTTAGCATCAATCTTCTGATAACTTGGTTTTTCGTCACAATTGTCACTTGTACAAGTATATGTATGCACAGGTAAATGCACAACTTACCTGCTGCAGCCTCACTGCATAAATAGTGAGGCTGCAGCAAGTAAATTTTGCATTTACCTGTGTATATGTGTGTGTGTGTGTAAATAAAAAAAATACAAAAAAAAACAGTGCAGAATAGGCCCCTTTGCCTCTTCGCACTGAGTCACTGCCACCCCAGATTTAACCCTAGCCTAATCAAGGAAAAATTTACAATAATCAATTAACCGACTGACTGGTAAGTCTTTGGACTGTGCTTGGAAGCTCGAGCACCCATGGAAACCCATACATTCCATGGGGACAATGTACAAATTCCTGATGAGAGGAGGACATCAGGATTGACTATGAACTCCGATGCCTTGAGCTTTAATAATGCCATGCTAGCCACTGTGTTATAAGCAGCATTCACAAGAAACACATAAATTATATTTATGGTTACTGGCTGCCTAGGGCATTCACGGCTGTTATCATCACAGCGGTGTACATTCCGCCGCAGGCTGATACTGACCTGGCTCTCAAGGAACTGTACGAGACCATCAACACGCTGGAGACCACATACCCAGAGGCTGCCTTCACCGTCACCGGTGACTTTAATTAAGTGTCGCCGACAAAACTCTCTCTGAAGTGAGCACTCGTGGAGATAACACACTTGACCACTGCTACACTCACTTCCGCAATGCTTACAAAGCTGTCCTTCGCCCAGCTTTAGGAAGATCAGATCACTCTTGGATCCTGCTTTTGCTGACGTACAGGTAGAAGCTGAAACAAGAGGCAGCTGTAGCTAAAACCGTCCACTGTTGGTCCGACCAATTGGCCTCCATACTGCAGGACTGCTTTGATGACATCAACTGGAATGTCTTCCATGAAGAGGATGTCTCCAAGTTCACTGATGGAGTCACATGCTTCATCTGGAAGTGCATCGACAATGTTGTCCCCCGGAAGTCTGTTGGGGTCTTCTCAAACCAGAAACCTTGTATCAATAGTTCTGTGCAAGTAGCACTTACAGCAAGACATCGAGCTTACATCGCTGGCGATCAACTAGAGCTCAAGAAAAGCAACTATGATCTCCGCAAAGCTATCAAGGCTGCGAAACTACAGTATAGGGAGAAGACTGAGTCAAAATTCACAACAAACAGCACACGTAACTTGTGGCAAGGGCTGCATATCATCGCAGACTTCAAAGCCAAACATTGTGGTGCCGCCAACATCACAGCCTCTCTCCCAGGTGAGCTCAATTGCTTTTATGCTCGGTTCGATGTCACTAACTCTGAACCTCCGAGGAAAGCCACTGCTACAACCTAGAACCTGGTCACCTCTGAGGCTGAGGTACACAGACGTTTCCAACGAGTGGACAGTTGCAAGGCTGCGGGACCGGACGGTATCCCGGGGCAAGTACTCGGGATCTGTGCAGCACAACTGGCAGGATTATTTATTGATATTTTTAATCTTTCCCTCTCCCAGTGTCGAATACCCTCCTGCTTCAAATTATCCACCACTGTCCCTGCCCCAGAAAAGATCAATGTAACATACCTGAACGACTGGCGTCCTGTCTCACTCACCTCAATAATTATCAATTTGAGAGGCTGGTCAAGGACTACATCTGCAGCTTACTGCCACCCAGACTGGACCCCCTACAATTCGCCTACTGACACAACTGATTAACAGATGATGCAATAGCCACTGCTCTACATACTGTCCTTACACATCTGGAGAAGAAGGATGCTTATGTGAGAATGCTGTTCTTGGACTACAGTTCAGCATTCATCACCATAGTTCCATCAGGCTCGACAAGAAGCTCAGAGACCTCGGCCTTGACCCTGCCTTGCGCAGCTGGATCCTGGACTTCCTGTCAGATTCCCAGCAGGCTGTAAGAGTGGACTCCCTCACCTCCAACCCTTTGACTCTCAATAAAGGAGCCCCTCAGGGCTGCGTACTGAGTCCCCTCCTTTATTCCCTGTGTACCCATGACTGTATCACCACCCACAGCTCCAATCTGCTAATTAAATTTGCTGATGACATGACATTGATTGGCCTTATCTCAAACGATAACGAGGTGGCTTACAGGGAAGGAGTCGTCAATCTGACACAGTGGTGTCAAGAAAACAACCTCTCCCTCAATGTTTCAAAAACAACGGTTTTGATGGCGACAGGCTAATCCCTATTGACGTCAATGGATCTGAGGTTGAGAGGGTAAACAGCTTCAAGTTCCTCAGCACCCACATCACCGAGGACCTCTCATGGTCCGTACACACCAGCTGTGTAGTGAAAAAGGCACAACAGCACCTCTTTCACCTCAGACAGTTGAGGAAGTTTGATATGGGCCCCCAAATTCTAAGAACTTTCTACAGGGGCACAATTGAGAGCATCCTGACTGGCTGCATCACTGCCTGGTATGGGAACTGTACCTCCCTTAATCGCAGGGCTCTGCAGAGAGTGGTGCAGACAGCCCAGCACATCTGTAGTTGTGAACTTCCCATGATTCAGGACACTTAAGAGGATAGGTGTGTAAAAAGGCCCCATAGGATTGTTGAGGACCCAAGTCATCCCAACCACAATCTATTCCAGCTGCTACAATCCAGGCAGCAATACTGCAGCATAAAAGCCAGAACCAGCAGGCTCCGAGACAGCTTCTTCCACCAGGCCATCAGACTGATGAGCTCATGCCGATTTGAGTGTCTCTATATTACAGTGACTGTTCTATTTATTATAAATTACTGTGATGCACTTGGCACATTTAGAAGGAGACGTAACAAAGATTTTACTTCTCATGTATGTGAAAGATGTAAGAAATAAAATCAATTCAATATACACAATATTTACAAAAAAGCAGACAATTAGAGCAAATAAACTGTTAGTGTAAGGAGATCAAAGTGGTTAAGAAAATAGTTGAAGGGAGCAACTCAGAAAATGCATGTGGTGGGGAATAAACAGTTGATATTTTGGGTTGAGTCCTTTCTTCTGAAATTGGTTGAAGGGAATAACCTATTTTTTTAAACCTCATGTTGTGGGACTTCAGGCTTCTGTACATTGAAGCAGTTAGCAAGGTCCAGAGGGTGGGGATCTTTGATGATAGCTGTTGTGTTCTTAACGCAATGTCTTGTGAACACTACCAATGGTCGGGAGGGATGTCACTACTCTCTACAGGTTCAGATATCCCTACGCATGTGAATTGCAGTATCAGTCCATGATATAACCACTCAATATTAGATAACACATACTGATCATTACATTAAATTTCACAAAGTAATGACAAACTCTTTAATCAGACATAGGAGTCTTCTGTGACCGACACTGGTCTTGCTAAACTGCTAACATACCTAGTCTGTTCCAATTGAGGGAACAGGAATTTATTTGGGTTTTACACAGTGAACACTGTGACCAGTGCTTTGTGTATTTGAGGCATGTGCCCTTTGAATTTGTACAATAAAAACATTTTTGCTTTTATTCCATTTGCCAAATATACCACAGCCATTTGAATTGTTGATTCTATCGCTAACTGACCAAATAAAAATGCAAAACATAAAGATTGTTGACTTTGATTACCATCATTCTTTGTGGAGCACTCTAAATTTGAGGGAACAAAGTACACTGGAGATGTTTGTTCCTGTCAACAATAGAGAAATTCTAGGTCTGGCATTGTTAACACCTGAATTTGTGTGCAACTAGAAATTAGCCTGATAGAATAAGGTGGCTGGAACCAATCAGCACTGGGTCATCTCAACCAACTTAGACTAAACTTAGTATTGCCCTTGGCTTCCAAAATTTTTCCAATTTCAACCTTATCTCAATCCTCACCAAGTAAAAGATTAAAAATAGCGAAGTGAAGCTTGGAAGTCTGAATTCTGTGGACACTCAACGTTTGAATAACTGGAACAAATAATACTTTTAAAATGTTGTGTAAAATGAGAGTGGAATCACCTAGCGAAGGAAAGTTAGAGGGCAAAGGGTGGGGTGGGTGTTTAGAGTTGAGCATTCCGAAGCTAAGTTTGATTATTTTGAACTTAGTTGGTAAATTGAGCCAAGAGGTTTATGGGTGCATGTGATATATTTGGCGGGAAAAGAAGAATGAAGCTGAGACCAAATGAATGGAGAATAATCTGAAACAAACAGAGTGAGTCCATGTTCCTTTTCAGGATGAAGATATTCTGAGGCCCTTTATAGTGACCTAAGTATTTCTGAAATATGGACACAGTTATAAATTGTAATCATGGGCTAATTTGTCCATAGAGGGGAGAGAGACAGAGACAGTGAGAGAGAGGAGGAGGAAGAGAGAGAGTGGGAGAGACAGAGCAGGAGAGAAAAAAAGCAGACAAACAAGTATGACGTCTTGGAAGATCCTCTTAATGCACATGATTCTCAGAGAACCTGCATTGTATGTAGCAAATTGCTGACATTTAATAAGCATCTGTAAAGAGCTGACTTTTTGTACCACAGGATTTGACAAAGTAGTTCTTGTACCTGAAATTATTTCAGTATGAAACTATTGCCTTCATTGTGCCATTTAAAATATGTATTGTGAAAAATGAAATCAACATAATAAAGCTAAACTGAACTAACCTTCCACAGGTTCTATCTGCTTGAAAATTTCTGTGGTGTCTCTAGTTCTATTCAATTTTTCTAGTTGTTATTCAGCAATACACAACTCTGTAAGGCATTCTATAAAGTTTAACGCTGTATTGCAGAAACTGCAATTTTCACAAAGTAAAAGTTACTGCAAATATTCTTAGGGAACAACTTTAGAGAGAATTTGAGTTAAAATTTCAGTTTGCAACTATTCATCATTATTGGAAGCAAAGATTCTGTGTAATTGTTTAAGTGCATGGTTAACAACTCAGCAATCAATCTGTTTCTGAGTGGGTGCAGTTATGCACATTGAGCCATGTACAGTAAATCATAATATCCCAAACTATGCATAGCATTATCATACAAGTATAACATTGAATTAATTGTAGTGTAGTGGCAGCCAGTTGTTGGGTAATTTGGTTGAGTTTCCTGTTCGGATGTTTTGTGTGTTTGTGTGTGTCCATGTTACTTCTAGATGGCTATTGAATACTCGACCAACACATTACACAATATGAAAAGGTCATATATGTAAGGTGAGGTATGAAGCTGCATATTCAGGACTGAAAAATATTGTTTTATTATTGTCACATGTGCTAAGGTACACTGAAAAACCTGTCTTCGATATCATCCATACAAATTAAATAATTCCTGGGGTCAAACTTCTTGGATCTTTTCTAAGGTCAGCCTATTTTTCCTTGGATACGGCTTCAAAATTACACATACTATTACAAATGTGGTCTGACCAAAGCCATTGACACACTCCTGGAAATATCCTTCTCAAAGGTCACAATCCTCTACCCTGTATAGGATTTCACTTTCTTCCATTAGATCATCAGGACTGGGTTTATGAAAAGCTCAAACAGATGCAAATGAAAGCCTACCACTTTATTCAATCTCATTTATCATGTAATCCTCCCTTTTAATTTGTTATGGCTCAGGAAAATAGTATTAAATAATTTTGTTGATATACTCCATTTATATGGAAGAAGATTCCCCAAATTGGTATATAAATATTCTGTACCCATTAGGACCCATTTAACAACTACCCAGATCAAACATTTTCCAATCTCCATCCTCCAAAGTGGTTGTTTATAGAAGCTATAATAATTGTACAGAAATATTCCTCATCCTATTTACATACATTTTTTTGCTGTGAGTTTCCAGTTCAGTTTTTAATAACGATGCTTAGAGTTAATATTAGAATATTTTAGCAGGTATTATGTAATATACTGTACCGTTAAACCTGGAACACTCTGCTTTCTCTGTATTGCTGCCTTTGGACGGTAGGGCCATGTGGCATGACTGATTCTCATACAGTATACTGGTGGCTCCCAAATTGTGAGGAGTGGTTGGGTTCCATTCCTAGGAAAAGGTCTGTTTTGCAATTTTCTGTCATGAAAAGATCCTTCATCTGTGTTTGAATCAATCAATACAAGTTGGAAAACAAATTATCTGTTTGTTTTTTTTTCCAAATAGATTTCATAAGAGCAAGTTTTTATTCCATATCCCAGACTTCCTGGTAGTGATTTGTCAATTAAAGGCGAATCTCTATTACCCAGCATGTAACACAGAGGTCACCTGCAACAGTTTTGCAGATGCTCTTGGAACATAGAACAATACAGTACAGGAACAAGTCTTTCGGCCCAAAGCTTTGTGCTGAACCAATTAAATTAATAATCAAATGGCCAACTCACCTAATTCCTTATACCTACACAATGTTCATGTCTTTCCATTTCCCTCACATCCACGTGCCTACCTAAACATCTCTTAAAAGTCTCTAAAGTATCTCCTGCTACGACCACCCCAAGCAGCACATTCCAGACATCCACCATCTTCTGTGTAAGAAACTTGCCCCTCTCATCTTCTTTGAAATTGCCTCTTCTCACCTACATAAGAACATAAGAGATAGGAGAGGGAGTAGGCCATCAGGCCTGTCGAGCCTACTTTGCCATTCAATAATATCATGGCTGATCTGGCCATGGACTTATTCCACCTACTCCATTACCCTTAATTCCCCCACTATGCAAAAAATCTGTCCAACCTTGTCTTAATTATATTTACTGAGGTTGTCTCTACTGTTTCATTGGGCAGAGAATTCTGGGAAAAGCAGTTCCTCCTCATCTCCGTCCTAAATCTAATCCCCTGAATCTTGAGGCTATGTCCCGAGTTCTAGTCTCACCTATGAGTGGAAACAAATTTCCTGCCTCTATCTTGTCTATCCCTTTCATAATTTTATATGAAATGCATCTTATGTGCATACCTTCCAGTATTAAACATTTTGGCCCTGGAAAAAAGATATTGTCTGTCTACTCTATCTGTGCCTCTCATAAACTTATTAACCTCTATCTGTTCGCCTCTCAGCCTCTGCCGCTCCAGAGAAAACAACCCAAGTTTGTCCAAGCACTCATTATAGCACATTCCTCTAATCCAGGCAGCCTCCTGATAAACCTCTTCTGCACCCTCTCCAAAGCCTTGACATCTTTCCTATACTTGTACATTAGCTTGCACCAATAACTCATGTTTTAACAGTCAATTAGTTTAATATGTTATCATTTATACAAACCTCAATTTTTTGGGTGAGTTATCTTTTAGTATGTTTCAAAGTCATTACAAGTGAATTGAAGAGTCTTAAGTGGACACTTTTACAGATGCCATTGCTAAGCACAGCAGACCACATAGAACTGGAGGTCTTACTTGCTACCAGCAGACTAAATAAATGCATTTAATTATCAGAGATTGTGCCAGGAGCTACTGTCGTGATGCATTAGAAAGGTTCCGCAAGTAAAATGCAGACCAGCATCTGAGCTCCACAGGACACAACTATCTTCTGTAATGCATTCTTTTTTTCCCAAAAGGGGCAGCAAAGTTCATCATTCTGTCCTTGAAAATACTTATCTTCAACCAGCATTCATAAAATCATCATTGTGTTTAAGACTCTGCCCAGCATCTATTTGCTACCACATTCTCTACGTTAGAGCTACACCTGTCATCTCAAAGCTTATTTGCTGTAATGTGCTTTTTGTGTCTTGAGTTCACAGTGAAAATTAATTCTCAAAAATAAAATTCATCACATTATTCTTTAATTTTGTGTTAAGAATCTCTGATAATAACACAGATTTTAATATTACATTTCCTCTGGCTTCGCTGGAGCAAGTTTTGAATACACTTCTGATGGAAGATGATTAAATTGAAAATTTGGATCTATTTCTTCCTCCACAGATGCTGACTGACGTCTTGAGTTTTTCCCCACATTCTCTGCTTTTTTCTTAGATTCTGTTTTTATTTTCGGCAAATGATCTTTGCAGATTTATGCTTTTGAATTCATAAAATTATATTTTGTTTGCACATTGGCTTGTCATATAAGGGCAATTAACTATCTGGGAAAGCTCATTACCCAGAAACATATCCACAACAGATATTATATTTCTCATAATGCCCAGATAAATGAAAATCAAGGTTAAGTTTATTGCTAAATGCACAAGTTCATATATGCACAGGTGTAATGAAAAAGTTACCTTCAGCAGCATCACTGGCGTATCAGCCCTAAACATCCACCTTAACTTGCAGAATAACCACAGGACCATTACCTTTACAGATCACTTGCAGGTTGTCACATTGTCCATTGTTTTACATATGATAAATGTCACGCTAATTTACATAACAGGGATAGCATTGTGATACAGCTGGTAGAGCAACTGTCTCGCAGCTCCAGCATAATCCTGATTTTTGCTGCTTCCTATGTGGAATTTTCACATCATCTTTATGGCTGTGCAGCTTTTCACATTCTCTCTGTGACTATGTAAATTGTCTTTAGTTTGTTGGTGGTAGGTTGTAGAATTGGAGGGTGGGGGAGGGGAGAAATTAATGGAAATGAGAGAATTAGATGGAATTGATGTTTGTCCAAACTCAGCAGCTGATAGATTTTTTTCTCTCTGTATGACTGTAGATCAGTGGCAACTCTTTGCCAGATCTATTCAAAAGTAATCCCAAGACCAGTAATTGGGTTATTAGTGTTACACCAAGGTTTAAAATTCAAGATTGCTTAATGTCATTTCCAGTACATGTGTGTAGAGGAGTATTAAATAATTGTTACTCTGGATCCAATGTAGCATAAAGAACCCAATAACACAAATAAAACACAATAAATATTCGTGAATTGTGAACTGAGATGCAGTGAAAAGCTTTGGTTAGACAGATAATTCTATACGTACGTACATGGTACAAAAAGAAATCAAACCACAATGCAGAAAATAGTGTTTTACAGTTACGGAGTATGTGGAGTGCAAGCAGACAAAGAAATTGCAAGGGACATGACAAGGTAGAATGAGAAATCAGGATTCAATCTACAGCATATAGGATTCAATAGACTTGTGACAGCTGGATATACAGTCTTTTATGTCTTTTATACCTGGTCTCAGACTTTTAGATCTTCAATCTAATGGGAAGGGCGAGAAGAGAGAATGACCTGGATGGAAAAGGTTCTTGATTATGTTGGCTGCTTTCACAAGGCAGTGGGAAGTGTAGATTGAGTCAATTGAAAGGAGGCCTATTTTCATAATGGACCAAACTGTGTCTACAACACACTTTCATTTTCTTGTGTTTCTTTTTTGGACAACATGACTGCTATATCATACTATGATGCACCCAGATAAGTGCATCTGTAAAAATGCGTCTGTAAAAATTAGTGAGAGTGATTGGGGACTGGTCAGTGAAAGCAAAGTGGGTGGGGGGGGGGTGGGGACAGTTGATGAGGAGAGGCAATACACAGAAAAATGTTGAAATCTTTGGAGCTCTTTCTATGGTACTTTGAAAATTTGATTTGCTGGAAATGGAATGAAAACAATATGAAGTTCACATTTTGGTTTAATCTTCTGAATGAAAAAATAATCCTTCACTATAATAGTGACGATGCTTCAAAAGGACTTCAAAAGCCTGTGAAGTACCTTGGGACCATCTGGGATTACAAAAGCTGCCCTATAAATACATATCTTTCTTATCTTCACTTACAAAAGTACACAGAATCTGGTCGAACTAAATCCCATATAAAACACTGTAGCATCTATCTTCTCAATAAATAACATTTTTTTTCTTGCTCTCTCAATGACTGTATTATGTTCATCATAACCTCATTGCAAGCTTCCAAAAACAAAGGAAATTCACTTATAACAAGTCACTCAAAAACTATAGAATTATCCATGCAATTTGTTCATTGACTTCTCTTTCTCATTGAAGGTAGCCCTTGTATCTGGAAAACCTGATAACTGTTGTTGTTTTTATCCTTGAAATCATACCAGTGTGACTGCAGGTTAGTTACGTGGCTGCTTGTTTGATTGTCTTTTAATAGCTGGAGAATAGAATTTTAAAAATTCTTTCTCAGGAGATTACATCAGTTAAACAAATGGCCTGATACGTCAAATTGTACAAGCCCCTTGGACAAATCAAGTGATAATTAGCTTAGCTTGCAATTTTTCTCACCCTTTGTCTTTTCTAACCGTCACCAACCCCAGAAAGAATGTCGCCTGGTGCTACGGAATCATAAGAAATTAAAATGAAAAACAATTTCGAAAGTTTACCTGAAATTTTGTCACATTTTTGCAAGGCTACTTTTCCTCAATGGATTTTCTGACACTGGATTAACAACAGATATCCTGAATATGATGAATGAACTTAACATTTATTGCAGATGCTGTCAGATCCCTAAAACTCCTCTGTTTTAAGAAACATAAGTAAATACATTCATGCTGTATTTGAAAAGAATGTCAGTGAGAATAGTCAATAACTAATAGACCTTTGCATCCTTCAGAGAAACTGGAATGCAATTGCCTCTGCTTTTCTTGTATTGCTCATTTAATATTTCAATAATGCGCAAGTATATTAATTCCTTCCTAATTGGTAGATGAGGAACAAGAGTTGTCTTCTGAGCAACCTTTGTTCCAAATTTATACAATGCCAGTAACCAGTGTAAGGGTTGAAAATGGCTGATGGGATTGTGTAGTGTGTGTTATGAATGCATATTGTACATCAAACTTTCAAGGTATAACCGTACAGAAGCGAGAATCCCTGATGCAAATTGAACAAGCAGTAAAGATGGAATTTGTTTGTGACACTGTGCGAATGGAGCAGACGTCAATGTTTCTATCATTCATTTAAAGGGTTCTTGTTTTGTCGATATCTGTGAAGAGTAAGAATTTCAGGTTGTGTACTGATACGTTCTCCGATATTAAAATGCACCTTTGACTTTTAAACCAGTGACCAAAGTGTGAAATGTATGATGGTTGAATGTTGCTTTTCAGTACCTAGCTCATGATCTTAAGCTTAAAAGACCCACATTGCTCTGTAGTCAAACTTTCCACCAAGCCTTCACACAAAGCTGCTATAATAGATGCTACATTGGGATTAGGTATGGGGAGGGACTCCAATGCTCAGAAATTTTATTAAAGAGGGTGACTCAATATGTTGCATTACTAGCGTTCTATAGGCAACATAAAGTTCTTTGTACAGTTTAACATGTTTCTCGGTGGCAAGAACTGACTAATTGATATTAGAATTTTGAATACCACATTTGTTTCATTCACTACATCATGTATTTACCTAAACTTATTGGGTGTTTATTTTTGGTAGCGATTCGGGGAGGGTGTTATCAAAATATAGTCTCTGTGAATTTTGCATGGTTGGTGAGCAGAGTCAATTACTTTGGAATTACAGTGCAGAAACAAGTCATTAGTCCAACTAGTGAATGGTTGCACTTCACATGAGCTTCTACCACTCTATTCATCTCCTCTTGTCAGCACTGCTTTCTCTTCACCTGTCCCTTGTGCAGATTTCTGTGGGTTCCTGTTACATCCATTGTTCCAGACTGAAGGTTTTGGAGGCCAGCCATTGCTGTTCATTTAATTCACCATAGAAAGAGGCCATCCAACCAATCAAGTTCATGGCAGCGCCCAGCAGGGAACTCATCAGTCACATTTCTTCTCTCCTTATTTCCCTGTAGCTCTGCAACTTATTTTCTCTCTCTCTCCCTCACTTTCTGATTCCCTTTTTCCTTTCTGTCTGTCTTTGTCTGTCTCTTCCCCATCACCCCCATTCTTTTTCTCCTTTTCTCTCTCTTTCATTCTCACCCTTTCCTCTTTCCCCCTCTCTATCTCTCTTCCCCTCTCTCCCTCCTTCCTTTCCTCCCCCTTTCTCTCTGTCAAATGCCCATTAACTTCCCCTAAGTTATTTTGCCACCTTGCTAAGCTAAAGAGCACTTTTTAAGGTGTTGAAGAAAACTAGCACACCCAATGGCGTTTGTGGGAAGATCTGCAAACACCACACTCAATGAACTGGGTCCTTGCAGCTACGAGTTGGCAGTACTATGCCACTGTGGTGCCCTATAATTGTGACATTCCAAAAATTGGAGCTGTTGTAACTTTTCACCTTAGAGAGATGTGGCATAGAGTACATGTTAGATAGTGAAAACTAATAGTTAGTTGTCTAATTAATCCCCAATGTCAATTTTCATTGTCTTTTCGGACTAATCTTGCTTAATTTGCATAATATGTGTTGCTTCTGCATTACTCAACTCTGAAACTTTGATGTCCAAGCAAGAGCAGGCCTTCCTAACTATGTGGCCAAAGCATTTTCTTGACTAGTAAGAGTAAGAGAGGATTTGCAATTTAGAACAGCTAATATTGCCAAAAAATTATCTCAGTGAATAATATTTGGAATTCCAAAGATGATTACTTCATATTAAGTAGGTCAGTTGATAGTTTTCAAAAACTAGTCAGCTTTTGCACCTTCTAGAAAATGTAGAAGAATCACTGAACTGTCTCTGACTCCCAGTCACCAGATTACCAGCAACAGATTCTTTAAAATAAAATGTTGAAACCTGCGTTCTACTCACGTTGGTGAAACTAAGGATGCTGATTTGCACATCATCTGTCAATATTAAACGTTTCCTGATTGGGCCAACCCATTGCAACACCCCTTCCTAGCTCCGTTCACAATCGCATAAGGAAACTTCCCATGCAATGGAGAGGATAAACATTCTCTAAGCAGCAATGTCAAATAGGTGAAATTTTGTAGAATTCTTCACCAGCAGTGTATGCATTTATGAATAAAACAGTGAAACGAGATCTAGTCTGGGCTGATTGTCCCATAACAACGCATTATTTTCATACAGGTCAATTTATTCATATACATCAGAGATTCTGCAGATGCTGGAAGTCTTGAGCAACACATATAATATGCCGGAGGAACTCAGCAGGTCATGCAGCATATATGCAGTGAAATAAAAACAAAACAAGGTTTCGGACCGAGACACTTCACCAGGGCTCTTTATATAATCTTCTCATTGTCCCACAGGTGGAACTGCATACAAAGAGATTTGTGAACTTTACTGTACTACAAATAGTTTTGTGAACCTCACCAGCTTACAAATGGATTTGTACACTTCACTGTCCTAGAGATTAAATTGTGAAGCTTATTGTCCCACAGAAGGATTTATACTCCGCACAATTCTATACATGGATTTGTACATCTCATTGACACACATCTTATTGTCCCACAACTGAAGGCCTTTCATTAGCACTCTTTGCTATTATAGAACATAAAAAGGCAGCCAAGGTTGAGCCAGGTGTGGTGGTTGACAGTGACAAAGTCTGAAAAATAGGCCGAGGTTGAAATAATTCGTAAGCTGTGTAGCTCCAGTGGTTGATTGTTGGGTTGAGTTGATCTCCAATCTTGGCAATTTACTTGTAAGCATTTTGTCACCATGTGTGGAGACGTTGCCAGTGCACTGTTGATTCTGATGTGTCCTCCAAATGTTTGGCCTTCATATACCTTTCAATTAGCTGGTTGGGCGTCATTTCGGAAACTTATTTGTGATGTGGAGTGGAAAACTTGTCATTGATTGGCTGTGTGGCGAACTTCATGAATTGTGGTCTTGAATTTTGCCCACATCAACTCAAATGGGACCAAGGCCTACGTGTTTGCTTACAGAATTATTTACAGAAAACCACGCTTCTAGGAATTCTCTTGCATGCTGCATGTTCGCTTGTGTCATGAAATTCACTCTTGTCCAGTCGAGTTGGTCCCCTGTCGACCTTCATGGGTAGAGACTAGGGAGAGTTGGTCATGCCGCTCTATAGCCAGTTGATGTTCATGAATCATTGTGGATAGTTTTCTCACAGTTTGGCCGGCGTAATATTTGCTGCAGTTCCTGCACAGTTGTGGAGTAGAAGGGTGGGCAGTACAGGGGTCACTTTCTGGGGTAGAGGAGGATTTGAGTTGTATTTGATGGATAGAACGTAGCAGGCTTGGTGAGATGGAGTCAAGGGATCTGGGCCTAGCTGTGAGTTGGTGAGGCCAGAAAGGTTTTGGTATATGATACCTAGGGGGTTGCTGTTATATTGACAGGTGGGCAGTGACCAAGTGATCATTGGACCGGCAGCATCTATAGGAAGAGGTACAATCAAAGTTTTGGGCCGAGACCCTTCATCAGGAGATCCTGATGAAGGGTCTCGGCCCGAAACATTGACTGTACCTCTTCCTATAGATGCTGCCTGGCCTGCTGCATTCACCAGCATTTTTTATGTGTGTTGCTTGAAATTCCAGCATCTGCAGATTTCCTTGTGTAAGTGATCATTGGAGATGTACTCGCATGAGGTTACTAATGTTGGGGAATTTGAGGCTAGAATGAGGCCAGATAAGTAAAGAAATAAAGGCAAATCACACCCATATTTGGTTCTCTGCCCTTTACTGGGCCTTGCCCAGGAGACTCCTTTAAAATACAAAGTAAGAGGAAAAACATCTTTATTAAAACCTAATGAGACCAAGAGTGCCCAGTGGCAGAAATAGTTCAGAACAAGATGACCTAACTTCTGGGATGATCTGACACAAAAAGGGACTAATCTATGCGGTTATGATTTGCAAATGGCCATTTTTATTCTACCGTGGCACATTTCAACTGGGAAACTATGCAGAAGCACTGAATATTCATAACATTGGGAGATCCACTGCTACTGGACTGAATTGCTAGACTGCTCTATTTCCAAGCTATCATTTTTGCCTTGCTAGTCATTTATGTCCCACAGCATTGCTTAGTAACTCCCTTTATGAATAAATTTGCAAGGAGAAGTTTCCAGAGGTTAGGGCAAGATGTCAGCTTACTATTATGAAAATGAGAAGCACTTTATAGTTTATACATAGAACATGGAAAAGTACAGCACATACTGTGCCAATCTTTTAACTACTTTTGTAGGTTTTCATAAATAAAACGTCAGATACGTTTTCAGTTTAAGGGAAACTGTAACAACTCCTTTATTGTGCTCCAAACACAGAAAATAAAATGCAGAAAAAAAACTTCGTGTAATTACACCACCACACCAGACCAGCCTCTTAAAGTGAACCCCAACTCAATGCTGGTGGTTGTGAATTATGCAGAAGTTTCCACCCATTACTTTACCTATACTCTATGATCAATCAAGGTAACACCTCTCTCCCACATAGCCCTCCGTTTTTGTTTCATCTATATGCCTATCAAAGAGACTCTTGAATGTCCCCAATGTATCTGCCTCTACCAGCATCATAGACAGTGCGTTCCATGCACCTACCACTCTCTATGTAAAAATTGCACCTACAATCTACCCCTTCCATCCCCATTATCAATATCAGATTTTGTTTCTGATCGATGATAACATCCAGCATTTGATTTGACGTGCATTGTCTATGCATTGGAGCTGAAGCGTGCCTTTGTGTTTACTGATAAACTGCACAGAGCATTCTGGCTAAATGGTTATGTCCTGTCTGTTTGACTGTGACCCTCCTTCACATTAAGCAGGTGACTCGATTAAATACAAATCAGGTACTAAAAGCTCTACATGGGCCAGTGCAGTGAGACAAACAACTTATCAAATGGCAAACGGATTTTGTGCTTTGGGCAATGTGGGCTGCCAATGCTTATTCATCAAAATTTCACTCAGAGTAAGATTGATTTTATTTTATTTGGTTTATTTTAATTCCCCGCAGCAAGCAGCATTTACGAAGCAAAAATCTGTCAGCCTTACTAGAGTCCCTGGAAATGATTTTCATTTATGGCCAATCAAAGTCAATCTATCTGGATTCCGCTTCACAAAAGAAGGTATTTGTGAAAAGCGAACATTTTAGGGATGATTGCTGGAATCAGGGTACATATTTAATAGATTCCATTGTATGTTCTTGGTAGGAAAATCAGAGGAAAGGGCAGAATTTATTGTCAATTCATAAATAATGAGGAATGACTAGTAATTCACCTTCCTAATGCACTAAAGATCCTCGGGTGAACACACTCCCAAATGGGTAGGGAGTCGGAAGCAGTTTGGCCCCGTCGCATCAAAGAAACGTTCATATATTTCCAGATTGAAATGGTATAGAAAGGGAGACTAGAGCTTTCCTCATTCTTCTAAATGTTAGGTGTTATAGAAGGCTTGACAGCCTGCTGCAGTAATGTTGTAGATGATACAAAATAGTTAAAGTTCAGTTTACTGTCATGTTAGGGTATATTCTGGAGTTGGGGTATTTAGCAAATATTAATCCCAACAGCGGCCATTCTTCAGATTTGAATGCGGATTGCAGTCAGAATTTAAAATGTAGTTCAGAACTATGGTCTTCCTGGAGCTGCAGGTTGGGCTCGATCACAAATAAAGAGACACTCCACTTTGACCTCAGAGCCCTGCATATGCATGAATGTAGCCTAGAGCGAGCAGAGATTAACATTCACTTTGGGTGTCTGGAGTGTGGGTGTGAAGGAAGAGGTTGTTGAAAGTTGCATGTAATTCAGAGGAAGCATTGTAGGTACATTGCAATGATAGAATTGTTCTGCTGTTACCATTGGACTTTAGCATATAAAAATGTCATATAATATTGGATCAAGGAGGACTCTTCATCCAAGAGTGTCTCGAAAGTGATACTCGTATACTCATTTTGCTAGAAAGAACACTTCTATGTCCTCTAGCTTCAGTGTCTCTCCTGTGATTTTGTTCTTGCCGCAACTGTCATATGCACAAGTGCAATGAGCAACTTTTTTGCAGCACAATCGCAGGCGCATAATGTCACATAAGCAACATTCTCAAGGGGAAAAAAAACATAAACTTAAATTACACACATTTTTACAAGAAAGAATACGATTAGTACAAAGAAGGATTGTGAAGTGATCAAAGGGATCATAGTTTTACTCTACTGAAGTGAAGAGAGGGAAAGTTGAGGATGATAGATGCATCGTGTTTAGCTTCTTGTGTATCATTGGAGCTTTACTCATTCAGACTGGTGAAGAGTATTGCATCACACAGCTGACCTATCCCATGTACTGTAAATAGTGGAAATGCTTTCAAGATGTTGGTTCTGAGTTACTTCCTCAAGATCCCCACTTCTGACACACTCTCGGAGGTAAAGTATTGTGTGTCCAGTTAAGTATCTGGTGATTGGTAACTGGCAGAATATTGGTGACTGATAACTCTGTGTGAGGGTAATCCCATTTAATATCAAGGGTAACTGGTGAGACTTCTGTTATAACTTACCATAATTCCCCACCATTTTCTATCTGGCAACGACCTCCACCCAGACAGATTCGTGCCAACACATTGCTCTCCCACCTGCCTTTCACAACCACATACAATGACCGATTTGATGCCTTGAGCCTCTTCACCTTATTGATCTCCCAATATAATCCTTGTTCCAACCCCTTTACTAATTGACAGTGGACCATCACAAGTCTGCCAGGCATCTACTCCAACTCCCATCTCTTGATCCTCCCTTACTGATGTCTTGACTTCCCTCCCGCCTGCTTTGCCACAAGTTGATTTCTTTGCTGCAACATAGACCTGATTTCCTTTATGTCCTTTCAAATGGTACGTACATCTTCAGTTCTTTCCAGTTTTGGATATACTGAGCGAGTCTTTTTCGACCTTTGGTTCTATTGTTGGAGATACTTTAAAAGATAATAATCATGCATGATTTTTAAGCTCGCAGTCCTTTAAAGAGAGGCAGTTGGTTTCTCTATTCTCTAGTTGCCTTGATTCACTTGTTGTGATAGTATTGGAATTATCATTAATGAATATGGTTCACTAGTTTTGCAATTTCAAGCTAATGGTGTTGGAAATTAAGTTATTAATTCCTGAAAGTTTATCAGTGAATAGCAACTTAAAAGCAATTGAAAACAACATGTGCCATTGTGCCTAATAACTGTTCAAAGGTTGATGTCCAACTCCTATTTACATTGTCATTGAATGACTGTACTATAGTTGCTTGTTATATTCCAATTAATCTTGCTACAGGAGGTATCTATTCTAATCTACTATTATTTACAATAATATTGCAAGTCTTAATTACTGCCAATTGACATCCCTATGTTAAATGTAACCTGTTGTAAATGTGGGGATGCTTTTCACCAGTTGCTGTGCATGCTGTGCGATAAAGATTAAAGATTAACTTTATTTGTCACATGTACATCATAATTTTGAAATTGACAGTGAAATTCAACATTTGTGAAAATGTCCAACACAGTCTGAGCATGTGCAGGAGGCAGCCCACAATTGTTGGCCTGCTTCCATCTCCAACGTAACTTGTTCACAAATTACAAACCCTAACCCTTTGGAATACGGGAAGAAACTGGAAAACCAGAAGAAATCCACCAGATCATGGGGAGAATATACAAACTCCTTGATGACAGCAGCAGGAACTGAACCTAGGTCACTGGTTCTGTAAAGCATTATGCTAACCATAAGCCTACCATACCACCCCTACAATAGTCCTTCTATAGATCAGGAAAAATTCATTATGGATTGTCTCGTAAGTTATCTAAAGACCTGCTGGTTAGTCGGTTGATTGGTCATTGTAAATTGTCCTGCGATTAGGCTAGAGTTAAATCAGTGGTATGGCTCAATGGGCCAAAATAAAATAACAATTGTTCCTCTGTGTGATCTCCCAACCCATACGCCCTGTGTAGTCAAACACCTCTTTTGCCTAAGAGTGTATGTTAAATTGTGGACAAGGTACATTCTGCCAGTCCTTCTTGCTTGAACAATAAAGGACTGGAACAAGAGTTATGATAGCACTCTCTTTAACTCACTACCTTTTCCAAGAGGTTTGCATTCCTACGTTTTTACATTCTACTCGATCATTGGGGGCTTTTAAAGTGGAAGTATCTAAATGTTTGAAACATCATGGAAACTGTGGCCTATGGAGAACTGCCCCAGGTGAGGAGATAAAGTCTGGAACAGAGCTGCCATGATTGGATGGTGATGGGGTTGAGAGGTTGAATGGTCAAATCTTGCTCCTGATTGCCCGTGTCCTTATTCTTGATTTTAATTCTTGATTATGGAGGGGCCACTGCACAGGATTGGAAAAAGCTGCAGAGGGTGTTAAACTCGGCCAGTTCCATCATAGGAATAGCCTCCCCACCATGAAGGATATCTTCAAAAGGTAGTATCCACCATTACAGACTCCCAACGCTCAGGAAACACCATCTTCTCATGATTATCATCTCAGAGAAGATATAGGAGCCTGAGGGCACAGACTCAGTGATTCTGGAACAGCTTCTTCCCCTCTGCCTTCTGATTCCTAAATGGAAACAATCATCTTCCGCCTTAAATATACCCATGGACTTGGCCTCCACTGCAGTCCTTGGCAGAGCATTCCGCAGATTCACTACTCTCTGGCTAAAAAAATAATTCCTCCTTATCTCTGTTCTAAAAGGTCACCCCTCAATTTTGAGGCTGTGCCCTCTAGTTCTCGATACCCACACCATTGGAAACATCCTCTCCACATCCACCTTATCTAGTCCTTTCCAGTGATATTGAACCTGATTCTGTTTCTTATTCTGAATTTATGAACACTACCTTGCTATTTTCACTCTTTTCTTTTGCACTACTTAATTAATTGGTTTTCATTTTACAAATATTTCTCATTGTAATTTATATATAATTTATGCATTGCATTTTACTGCTGCCGCAAAAAAAATTCAAAACATATTCTAGTGATAATAAACCTCATTCTCATTTTGATGACCATACCACTATCAATCTTTAGCTTTAATTTTTTTTCCTCTTTCAGTCCAACATTTGTAGTGAGGTTCATACTGCATTAATCTTAGTGTTTTAAGACCATAAGACATAGGACCAAAATTAGGCCATTTGGCCCTTCGAGTCTGCTCTGCCATTCAAACATGGCTGATCCTTTTCTCCCCACCTCAACTCCATTCCCCAGCCTTCTCCCCATAACCTTTGATGTCATGTCCAATCAAGGACCTATGAATCTCTGCCTTAAATACACCCAATGACCTGGCTTCCACAGCTGTCTGAGGTAACAAATCCCACAAGTTCACCACCCTCTGGCTAAAGAAATTTCTCTGCATCTCTTTTTTAAGTGGACACCCCTCTATCCTGAGGCTGTGCCCTCTTGTCCCAGATTCCCCTATCATGGGAATCATCCTTTCCACATCTGCTCTGTTTAGTCCTTTCAACAATTGAATGGTTTCAATGAGATCCCCCTTCATCCTTCTAAATTCCAGCAAGTACAGACCCAGAGCCATCAAATGTTCCTTGCATGATAACTCTTTAATTTCTGGAATCATCCTTGTGAAACGCCTCTGGACCCTTTCCAATGCCAGCACGTCTTTTCTTAGATGAGGAGCCCAAAACTGTTCACAATATCCAAGGTGATGCTTCACCAGTGCCTTATAAAGCCTCAGCATCACATCACTGCACTTGTATTGAAGACTTATTGAAATGAATGCTAACATTGCATTTGCTATCCTCACCACCGACTCAACTTGCAAGTTAACCTTTAGGGTGTTCTGCACAAGGACTTCCAAACCCCTTTGCATCTTAGATTTTTGGATTTTTCCCAGTTTAGAAAATAGTCTACACACTTATTTTGACTACCAATGTGCATGACCATGCATTTTCCAACATTGTATTTCATTTTCCACTTTGTTAGCCATTCTCCTAATTTGTCTAAGTCCTTCTGCTGCCTACCTGTTTCCGGAAAACTATCTGCTCCTCCATCAGTCTTCGTATCATCCGAAACTTGGTAGCAAAGCCATCTATTCTGTCATCTAAATCACATTATCATGGATGTTTAATTCAGTTTCACAATTCAATGGAATCAGATTGACTCTGACTTCAGTATTGGTAAACTAACACCATAACCAGAAAGCTATCATAGTCACAGTAATCATTAGTCATCTTTGGAACAATGGAGATTATTGATAGGCAATTGCCTTCTGAGTGACTGCCATTGCTATGAAGCATATACCTGCACTAGGAAAAATATTTTCAATTAATGAAGGCAATTATTTGATTTGAACTATATATTCAGTTGAGGGAATCATCACCTGTAGATGAAAGAACTAAGCAAAAGGCAATATAGTAAAATAAGCCACTACCTCGAATTGTTCATTACATTTTGGCTAACACTAACTGATATTTTTAGGGAACTTCCTATGGAAAAAAAAACAAATGATTAACCTCTCAAGATTTAATTTCATAGATTCAAAGTACATTTATTATCGAAGTATTCATGCAGTATACAAGTCTGAAATTCATCTTCCCCAAAGGCAGACATGAAACAAAGAAGAACCATGGAACCAAACCGTTTGGGGGGAAAAAACGTCAAACTCCTTCCCCCCACACACACAAAAAATTGTACAAATGGCAACAAAAAAAGAGCAAAAACACAATGTAAAACAAAATCTAAAAAAATCTAAAAAAAAATGTCAACGGGCATATTTAAGTTCAGTTCAGCTCAATGTTTATTATCTGCAGGCTGCCCTGATTCAAAAAATCGCCCAAAAGTAGTAACAAAAAAGAGCAACAAAAACTAGAACTAGAAGCTAGAACACATCAGAAAACTGGGAGATATCTATGAAAAAAAAACCCTGAAAACATGAAGAGCAAGGGTAGAATGAAACCAATAATATCATTTGATGTTCAAACATCAGTTGGATTGATTCAAATCAATCATAAAAACTTGCCATTGTTATATCCCCATGATTAAAATCCACATACAAAATTATGATTAAATTTCCTAGTACCAGTTCTCTGGTACTGCATCTCAGCATAACTTATCTGTATGATGTCAAACCATAATTGCAGCAAGGGTGTAAATTCTGCAATATTATTTTGTTTCTAGCAGCTCACACAACCTAACAATTCTTATAAAATGTGCACTCTAAGCCTTCTAGAATATTATTGTTCTGACTGTAAAAGTGAGCAATAGGATACCTTTGGGACCAGAAAATTACTGGTGTACCATAATCACTCTGATTTTTTGGCACTTCAAACTACCTTTAGAACTATTCAGCTGTGAGAGAAATAACTTTGCCTGTTGCCATTACAACTTATCTAGTAGGCCTTACATGGAAACAAAATGAAAAGGAGCAACTTTGTTGACGTTGTTTATTTGTGACCAACTGTTTCAAAGACAGTTGCTTCAACCACTTGGTTCTTGAACCAACTTGCACAATCATAATCACTGCATCAGTATAGCAACACAATGATCATTCTGGTCATTCTGTACTACAATAGATTTTGTCTTCTTTGTTCTAAGTGTGCTCTTTCTTATATAAAAAAGTATATCATTCATGCTTAACTTCCATTTTTCTTGTGAGTGTTGAGTTTCTAATGCCAAGCTCCTGTGTCACTGCTGCATGCAAACATTTTCATTGCACCTGTACAATAAATTCGACTTTGTATTTGACTTTGACAATGACATGTTGGGAAATAGTGGGAATGATCAGCTTTGCTTGGAATTTTGACAACTCTGCACATATTTCTGAGGTATGGTCATGTGATCCACCTCCAACTGCTCTACCCACATGCTCCCTTTATTGGTCGTCTAACTTGTCCTTCCCTACACCAATCAGAAATCTGAATACTGATCACCTTAAAAGATTTTGTCTGTCAGTTAAACACAAATTTGGTTATGTGTCATATTCTTCTGTCTAATCCTGTTAAAGCTGAGGGTCAACAATACACAAACTAAGGATCGCAAATGATATTGTTTAGTAATTTTGGCCTCTTCCCCTCCGCCATCAGATTTCTGAACACCACCGCACTATTTTGCTCCCTTTATACACTTTTCTTTATATTTCTTGTTGAAGCGTATAGTAATTTTTTTATGTATTGTGCTGTACTGCTGCCAGGAAACAACAAATTTCATGACATACTGCATGTTAGTGACAACAAGCCTGAATCTGACTTTTGTACAAGTACTTATGTGAAAAATACAGGCCAACACTGGAAGGCTCCTAACTCTGTGAAAGGCTTTATGACTATGGCCATGAATTCTTAATTTATGAGACTTGTATTTTAGAAAACATTCCAGAATTTTGTTATTGACATCAGCATCATGAAACAGAGAATGTACTTTATAGAAGGACAAGAACAGACAGAACCACTTGAAAAGTTTTAACAAAAATCATTTGCATGCTTAAGACAAGAAAGTACAAATGCATCTTAGGTTACACATGACAAATCACGTCAATAGGCAGGAGGAAATGAATGTTTGAAGGTAGGTGAATGCTTAATCCTGGTCCTAGTTAATGTAGGTGTGGTTGAAACATGCACAAAACACAATCTGTGTCTGTCTCACAATAATTGTTTATTTACAATGTTAGGTCCTCAGCTTTGTACCTCCTTAAGTAAAATAGGTTGCTGTATTATCATCTTTGCTGGTATCTCCTCTTGCTCTAACTCTTACTTAGTTTTTTTTTATTTAGTGATGAAGGATAGGGAAATTTTAGCTGGTGGTGCTTGCAAAGGATTGCTGAATCTTAAGGAGGCAGATCTGAGTACATTTCCATGCATGATGAAAACAATTTTTTTTCAAAATTTTTTAAAAGTTTTGCAGCACTATGCTGCCTTGAATATCCCCAGCTAATCAAAGTCAAAGTCATGTTTATTTTCATAGATATATGTTGTAATGTGAGCATTATTAGAAGTAAGTTAATACTAAGTAGGATAATGGGGGGTTCTACTTCTGCTCTTTTTTACTTCTGGTGTGCTTTGTATATAGTGTGCCTGCCATGCCGTACGGGTTGTGAAAGCCTCTGTATATACATAACTGTTTTGAAGTTCAAGATAAAGTTGTTTCTTTGACATGAAGTTGTTGAGTGTGCCTTTTTCAAAGTAGAAGTTACTACATATTTTTGGTGATGAGGTGAACTGGTTTTGTGAACGTATCGGCACGTTTTTCGAACGGGAGCTTAGTGTTTCAAATGGCTACGTTTGGAACTATTGGTGAATTTCTGGAAGGAAACAAGGACTGGCTGGAGTATGAGGAAAGGGTGGGACACTTTTTCTGTGCTAATGGAATTACTGAGGAGGCTAAGAAGTGCTATATTCTCCTGATTGTGTGTGGGGCAAAGACTTACAAGCTAATAAGTAATTTAGCTGCACCGTGGAAACTGGGGGACATTCCATATAACAAATTGGTCAAGCTCATGGGGAACCACTACAATCCAAAACCTTCTGTGATAGTTCAACAGTGTAAGTTTCACAGCCGTTTCAGGAAGCCAGGTCAATCTGTGGCCAATTTCGTGGCCGAGCTTCGGCAGCTGTCAGAGCATTGTGATTTCGGGGCGGTGGTGGATGACATGCTCCCTGATTGATTGGTATGCGGCATTAATAATGACAGCATACAACGCCGCCTGCTAGGGGAAACACCACTGTTGACTTTCAAGAGAGCCTTAGAGATTGCCCAAGGCATGGAGATGGCTGCTAATAATGTCAAGGATATCCAGAAAGGACATTGGGGGGTCGCAGTCGGCGGCAGTGCACCAAGTCAGGAGGGAGACTGGTAAACAGGCAAAGTGGGTGGAATGTTTTCCAGTGTGGAGGGACGCACTACGCAAATGATTGCAAATTCAAAGACACTATCTGCCATGCTTGTAGCAAAAAGGGACACTTAGCTAAAAAGTGCAGAAGTTCAAAGGGTAAGATTAAGTCTGGGCAGGGGAAAGTTCAACAGGCTCAGGCAGCCACACACCATCTAGAAGAAGCAGATGAAGAGGCAGCGTGTGTCTACAACATGTTTGGAGTGGAAACAGCTGAGGAACCACCTGAACCATAATATGCCACAGTCACTGTCAGGGGAAAGGACATTAAGTTTGAAATTGATTAAGGGGCTACTGCATTGGTCATTAGTGAGGAGACCTACAGGAGGACATGGGGGTCCAACCTGCCTCCCATTAGACCGTCAAAGCTCAAACTTAGGACCTATACGGGGCCAATACCTCATTTAGGGCTGTTATATGTGGACAATTCAGCCAGGGGTCAGAAGGCTGAAGCCAGGCTAGTGATAGCTAAGGGCAGGGGGCCTAGTCTTTTGGGTCGTGATTGGCTTCGCAAAATCCGGCTAAACTGGCATGAAATTAAGTGTGCACACACGACGGAGGACATTCTGCAGTGGTACAGTGACGTTTTCAGGGACGAGCTAGGAACACTGAAGGCCGTGACAGTGAAACTCCATGTCGCCCCTGAGGCTACACCACGTTTTTTTAAGCCTGGGTCGGTGCCCTATGCCATGAAAGGCAAAGTTGAGGAGGAGCTGGAACGTTTACAGAGGCTGGGCATTATTGAGCCCGTCCAGTTCTCAAGGTGGGCGGCTCCCATTGTTCCAGTTTTGAAAGCAGAGAAAATGGTGAGGATATGTGGGGATTATGAGCTGATGGTGAATCAGGTCTCTAGGCTGGAGAAGTACCCATTGCCACGGGTGGATGGCCTGTTTGCAACCCTGTAAGGGGGTAAGCTGTTCCCAAAGCTGGACATGAGTCATGCCTACCATCAGCTGCTGCTCAACGAGGATTCAAAGGAGTACGTCACAATTAATACAGACAAGGGATTATTCAAGTACAATCGCCTGGTGTTTGGAGTAGCGTCCAGCCCTGCCATTTTCCAAAAGACAATCGACACTTTGCTGCAGGGGATTCCACACATAGCAATGTACCTTGATGATATTTTGATCACGGGGGCTATGGACGTGGAGCATCTGGTTAATTTAGAACGGGTGCTGAAGAGGCTCTCAGACGTAGGGCTGCAGTTGCAACACGGAACATGTGTGTTCCTGGCATCAAGTGTGACTTACCTGGGACACAAGATCACAGCTGAGGGGCTTTGCCCTGTGGAGGACAAGGTGTGAGCAATTAAGGAGGCCCCAATCTCTAAGACCGTCACGGAACTCAGATCATTTCTGGGCATGGTGGATTATTATGGCAAGTTTCTTCCTGCCCTCTCAAGGGTTTTGACCCCACTGTATAAGCTGCTTCACGATGACACTAAGTGACAATGGGGTGAAGAGCAGGAGAAAGCTTTCAAGGAAGTGAAAGAACTCCTCCACTCAGCGAAGCTGCTTGTTTACTATGACCCAGACAAGGAGATCACCCTGGCATGCGATGCCTCGCCCTATGGAGTCAGAGCTGTTCTCTCACATGTAATGGAGGACCGTTCAGAGAAGCCTATTGGTTTTGCTTCATATACCCTGACAGCTGCTGAGAAGGGATATTCACAGCTCGACAAAGAAGGTCTCGCCATTGTTTTTGCGGTCAAACGCTTTCATCGGTACCTTTTTTATGGACGCGTATTTACAATTTATATAGACCATAAACCACTGATGAGCCTGTTCAGTGAGACTTGATGCATCCCACCGCTAGCATCAGCCAGGATACAGCGTTGGGATCTTACATTGTCAGCCTACCGGTACACTATTATGTATAGAGTGGGTGGAAATAATGAAAATGCTGATGCACTGAGTCGACTACCTTTACCTGAGACACCTGTTACTACATATGTGCCTCCAGAGACTGTGTTTTCATTGGAGAGGCTGTCAGAGACAATTGTAAAGGAGACCCCGATCAAGCAGTGGACAGAGAGGGACCCAGTCCTGTCCCAAGTCAAGACTTTTCTTTTGCAAGGTTGGCCCAGAGTCGTGGAAGGAAAGGAACTGAGGCCTTGTGCCAAACACAAGACAGAACTCAGTCTTCAGGATGGCTGCATTTTCTGTGGGGTGAGGGTCATCGTGCCTCCCCCTGGCCATTCACAGATTGTGGAGGAAATTCATGAGACTCACCCAGGAGTGTCTCGAATGAAAAGCCTTGCAAGATCCTATGTTTGGTGGCCAAGAATGGATCAGGATCTGGAGAACAAGGTAAAATCATGCACGCAATGTCAGACTAATCAGAATATGCCACCACCAGCTGCTTTGTATCCACAGGCGTGGCCAGACCACCCCTGGTCTAGGCTACATTTGGACTTTGCTGGCCCTTTTATGGGGCAGATGTTTCTTGTAATGGTAGGTGCGCATTCCAAATGGATCGAAGCTCACATCATGAGCAACATCACAGCCCCCCTCAACCACAGACAAACTCAGGCAAGTGTTTGCAGTCCATGGGTTGCCTGACACTCTGGTCACTGATAATGGCCCGACGTTCACCAGTGAGCTGTTCAGTGAGTTCATGCAGCAGAATGGCATTCATCACATTCGGACGGCCCCTCTCCACCCAGCCTCCAATGGATTGGCTGAGCGGGCTGTTCAGACAGTGAAGGAAGGCCTGAAGCGGATGACAGGGGACTCTCTTAGCATGCGGCTTTCACATTTCCTGTTTAAATACCGCCTCACGCCACAGACTACGACTGCCTGCACTCCAGCAGAGATGCTGATGGGGCGTAGGCCCAAGCCAAGATTGGACCTGCTGCGCCCGGACATGAAGGCGAAAGTGGAGAGAAAGCAGGAAAAGCAGAACGAGGGACATGATCAACATGCACGAGAGAGACAGTTAAAACCGGATGACAATGTCTATGTGAGAAACAATCAGCAATGGCTGCCTGGGGTTATTCTTAAGCAGAGTGGTCCCGTCTCCTATGTTGTTAAGCTGTCTGATGGGCGTGTTTTCTGCAGATATCAGGACCATGTGCGCCTGCGTCATGATACTGGCTCAGAGGCAGACAGTTCCATGGAGTTTCCATTTGTGAGTCAGACTACGGTGGAAGCATGTCCACCAGTGACTTTGCCAGAGGGCGAGACGCTGGCAAAGGGGTCGGGGTCCCCTGAGGAGGATGGACATTCTCACGCAGACACACAGACCCTTCTCATGCCCCCAACACCAGATCCACCCAAAACACCCTCACCAGCGGTGCCTGCTGGGTCACCGGGGGTAGTGCGCAGATCACAGTGCACTCGTAAACCTCCTGACAGACTGAATCTTTGACGGGACAGTTCTTTTTTCTTGTTGTTGTTGTTAGATTGAATGTTGAATCCGTCATACTTTCTAGATGTTTTGTATTGATAAACTGTTGCTGAGATACTAGTATAAGTTTCCAGGGGTACGCAAGTTAATAACACCACTGTTTTTATTTCCTAGTTTTTACATTTGTGGAATGTTGGATTTTAAAGGGGGAGAAGTGTTGTAATGTGAGCATTATTAAAAGTAAGTTAATACTAATTAGGATAATGGGGGGTTTTACTTCCGTACTTTTTACTTCCGGTGGGCTTAGTGTATAGTGTGCCAACCATGCTGTACGGGTTGTGAAAGCCTTTGTATATACATAACGGTTTTGAAGTTCGAGATAAAGTTGTTTCTTTGGCATGAAGTTGTCGAGTGTGCCTTTTTCAAAGTAGAAGTTACTACAGTAGAAATACACAAAAATAGTTCATTATTGTCACGTACTGAGGTACATATGACAATATTGTAATTTATATATTTTTAATCATGTGTTGCAATGTACTGCTGCCTCTAAACAACATATTTCACAACATATGCAAGTGATATTAATTTTGATGCTGAAGTACAATAAAAAAACATTGTTTTGCATGCTGGCCACAAAGATCATCTCATTACATCAGTACACCCAGATTTTACGGGGGAAAAACAATAAGGGAAGAGGGAATACAGCGTTACAGTTACAGAGGAAGTGCAATGCAGGCAGACAATATGGTCCAAGGCCTTAATGAGTTAGATTATGAGGTCAAGAGTCTGTCATATCGTACGGGGGACAGTTCAGTAGACTTTTAACAGTGGGATAAAAGCAGTCCTTGTGCCTGGTAGTGTTACGGTACACGCCTGACCGTGTCTGCCTCCTGAGTTTATACGCTTTAATTTTCTGGAGTATGAATAGCTGTGTGTGGTCCCTTTAAAGATTCTGACCTTCTCTGCTGATTCACACCCCATGTTTTGGTGCCAAGATTTGGATATTTAAAGATCAGGATCAGGGCTCAATCATCAGCTCAACTTAGGTTCAGTTTCTGATTGCGTTTAGGATCTCTGTCTCATCAGGTTCTCCTGGAGCATCTAGTCAAAAATCTTGTTCTTGTCTCAGTCTCGAAATCATGTCTCAATTTTAGTCTCAGATACTCCAGCACTTGGGTCTTTACCATCCTCTCCTAGGCCTCTTGTCGCACGTAGAACATGCTTTCATGTATTTCTTTCTTCTGAGAAGAAGGGATATCTGGGGCGGGAGTGGTCTTTGATAAATGCACAGGTGTAATGAAAAACTGATTTGCAGGAATATTAAATTAGTTCTGAAGTAAAACATACAAGGTGAATTTGTAATATTTCCATTTGTTACAGTAATATAAGAAACTGCTTAAGTTAACAGTTCTCTTAATATTGGGACCTTCAGTTGACTTGCTCATCAAATTTCGAAAAGAACATAGAACAGAACAGTAAAGCGCACAAACAGGCCATTCAGCCCACAATGATGTGCCGAACCAGCTGAAAAAAAATCAAAAACACTCAAACACTAATCCCTCCTAGCTATACCATGTGTATATCCCTCCATCTTCCTTATATCCATGTGCCTATCCAAACACTTGTTAAAAGCCTCTCATGTATTTGCCTCTACCACCTTACCAGGCAGTGCATTCCAGGTATGCACAACTCCAGGTAAAAAAAAACCTACCCCTCACATCCCCCTTGAACCTACCCCCGTCATCTTCAATGCATGTCCTCTGGTATTAGATATTTCAAATCTGGGAAACAGATACTCTGTCCACTTTATCTATGTCTGTCATAATTTTAGTCATAGTCATAGTCATACTTTATTGACCCCAAGCGAACCTGTATCAAATTCCCCGTGAGCCTCAAGCATGCCAGAGGAAATAACCCAAGTTTATCCGGCCTCTCATGATATCACATATTCTCTAAACCAAGCAGCATCCTGGTAAATCTCTTCTGCCCACTCTCTAAAATATCATTGCCACTCATGGAAGGAATGTTGAGAAAATTAATTCTCTTCTTATTAAGGTTACCTTTCCAAAACTTTTAAAAGATCTTTATAACACTTAAGTCTAGAAAGTAGAAACAAAATACATCTGAACACTCAGCATACTTTTGGGCATGTTTTAAAGTACGTAGCCATTGTGAAATTGGATCAGACCATTCTTATCATGATTCACCCAACGTGAATGTCCCCCGTTTCAATTTTGTGCATGTGTTAACATCATCAACGAACACGATGCCTATTAGCTACTTGCTGACAGACAATGTATCAAAACATTGTGACTTACGACCTTTGTAATTAACTCACATCCCAACAAGGAGTACATCAAGGTGAAAGTTGTGAATCAGGCTTGATTTAAAGTGTCCCTTGGGGCTATCATTGCTACATGTTAAAAATCATTCCTTGTGACTTTTATTTGTACTAAACTTCGTTGCTAGCAGCCTTCAGTATTGATTGAGATTTCTTGGAAATGTAACTACAGTATCTCTGGATCTGAGATCCCAGTAATGCTGCTGAGTGGAGGCTTGAGAACATCCATTGTCCTGGTGTGAACTTGATCCATTGCATGTCCATATCCCTCCATCTTCCTTATATCCATGTGCCTATCCAAACACCTCTTAAAAGCCTCTAATGTGTTTGTTTCTACCACCTTAACAGGCAGTGCACTCCAGGTATACACAACTCTAGTAAAAAAACCCCACCCCTCACATCCCCCTTGAACCTAACTTTTCCCATGCATGTGCGTGGGAAAGAGAGGAGGCCCATGCACCATTACCCTCTGTTTTTGCTATTTACCCCTTCCCCTCACCCATTTTGACTTCAACTGTATGGATGCCTGAAGTTGCCATGAAAAGATCATTTTGACAGAACTGTAGTATCTCCAGTGTGTTAGTGTGCAGATAACTACCCTAACCTGAAGTGTATGTGTTGAAATGCACATAATTTGTGTTCGTTGCTTTTTTAAGAGTGTAAGTTGCACATGTGCTATCTTAGATATCCCAGTTTTATAATTCTGCTTTTGACTTCCAATTTAGCATTAATGCTGATCATGATGGAGAATTGGTAATTGTTTAATTATTGTCACACACGCCTAGATACAGCAAAAAGCTATTATTTGCATGCCATCTAGACAGCTCATTCAAGTACGTTGAGGTGGTACAAGAGAAAAACAAAAGAGAATGCAGAACAGTGTTACAATTACAGAGAGTGAAGCGCAGGTAGACAAATAAGTTGCAAGGTTAATGATAAGGTTGAATGAGAAATCAAGAGTTTGGCTTTACTGTATAGGAGTGCAGCTGGCCTTGAGCCTTATGGTAAGTGTTCTCAAGCCCTTGATTCTTCTTACTATTGAAAGGGAGACGAATCGAGAATTACCAGGGAAGGGGAGGGGAAGTTCTAAATTTATGCTGTCTGTTTTCCGATCTTATTGATTTCATGTTCAACCTTGATGCCCACAAACTTTTTTTTTATAATTGTGCCAATAGAATTTTTAGATCCATCAATTTCCTCAGAATGGTGGTTAGAATTTGAGCCTTCAGTTTGGGGAAGTAAACACCCCAATTTTATTTTTCGCTTCCAGAACACCATCTGCATTGTCTTTAGGTAGCTGTAGAATGTCCTTGATAACAACCTATTGATGATAACTAAACAAATTTGTGACAACACAGAAATTTTATCAACTAACGGGTTTTTTTTGGGGGGAGCAGGCTCTAAACTTGATCAAGGGAGCTTCTTATAAGATGAAACAGGAATGGAGAGGTTTGGGGAGGGAAATCTAGAGAATAAAGACATAACAGCAATATTAATAGTAGTTGGGGTTGTGCAACATGACCAGATTTGGAAGAATTCAGAGAGCTTGTCAGGGTGAAAGAAATTACAGAGATTGAGGGGTGTCACTACAGAAGGGTTTGATAACAAGAATGGAAATTCTAAACGTTCATTTGGGGATGTCACCGGTCAGGGAACAGGATTGATGTATAAGTGGGATGCAATGAATGAGTATAGAGGAAACATGGTGGTACAATAGGTAGTATTACTGTCTCATAGCTCCAGCAAATCAGGTTCAAATCCTGACCTCAGGCTGTCCACATAGAGTTTGTCCTGTAACTTCACAGAATCCCCTGTGTAGTCTGACTTCTTATCACATCCCAACAGTGCATTGATTAGATTCCTCTCTCAGGTTTGATGAGGCTACTCTCAGATTGGAGAAGCAAAACGTAATATTCCATCTTGGTAGCCTCCAACCTGATGGCATGAACATCAATTTCTCTAACTTCTGGTAAACTTTTCTCTTTATCCATTCCCCATTCCGTCTCCCTTCTTACTCTTTCTGCTCACCTGCCCATCACCTCCCTCTGGCACCCCTCCTCCTTCCCTTTCTTCCATGGTCCAATCTCCTCTTCAATCAGAATCCTTCTTCTTCAGCCCTTTTCCATCTATCACCTTCCAGCTTCTCACTTGATCTCCTCTCCTCCACTCACCCACCTTCCTCCTCACCTGGCTTCACCTATCACCTGTCACCTGCCAGCTTGTACTCCTTCCCCTTCCCACTTCCTTTTCAGTCCCAATGAAGGGTCTCAGCCTGCACCATCAACTGATAGTGAAGTATGCAATTCCACTTGTGGGACAGTGAGAGGATTACGTAAAGAGCCCTGGTAAAGTATATTGGCCTGAAACAATGATTTTTAAAATTTCCCTTCCATGGGTTCTGCCTGACCTGCTGAAATCTACTCACATTTTGTGTGTATTCATCAGATGGCTAACGTGCCATTGTAAATTGCCCTGAGTGTAGGTTTATAGTGGAACAATCAAGAAGAGGAGGATGAAGTTAGTGAGATAGAATAGGTTAGAGGAAAATAAGTTGTAATTTCCTGAGAGCTGTCATGGACTAGATGGCCCAAAAAGCCACCTTCAGTGTTGTAAGAAATTTATAACAAAACATGGACAAAACAGGCTGTTTTTGATGGTACATTGTTCTTTGTCCACACCACAACAAACATAATGTGGCAGTTTAGAAGAAGCCAATTTGTTGCTCTTAGGTTTATTTGGCTACAACTTTGATTCTGCACTTTGTTTCCTCAAAAATAATGAGCTGACTTTTATTCATTGAAGACAATCTACATTTAAAATCCCAGGAGTTCCAATAGACCTGATGCCATCAAAACAAGTGGAACACTGTTCCCACCAATTAGTGTGGGAGGCAGGCTCCCACTGATTTTAATAAGACCAGACGAGACGGGGGAGAAGATTAGTGTTTAAAACAAATAAAGCTCCATACAAATTATTCTGATATTTGCAGAACTGCACTTTAGAGTTAATGAGTTATGATATGTACCATAATGGGTACCCAAAATTGATTAGAGAATGGTGATCTAATGAAGGGTTTTAACTGAGGTACCAAGCAACCTTTAATTAACTCAGCTGTGTTACTGTTAATTTGACAATAAGGCTTTATCTAATTTTACATCCTGTTACAATGTTGACCATTTTGCACTTGCACTGAGTTTTATCCTGTAGGACAAAACAAAACAATTAAGAATACTGGGAATACTATGAAATGCAAATTGAGAACTATAGAAACAATAACGCCAAGGACTCAAAATAAGGTCAGAGAGAACAACAATCTGGCCTTTTATCTGTGGACTGGCTTGGCTAAGATGTGACCAGAAAAAGCACTTTGAAAGTGGAAACAGGTTTGATGGGTCAGCTGTTGGAAATTTGCCTCATCCATTATACTCTGTTTCTGATATTCTCTGTTACATATTAGCACTGACAATGTGTAATTGTTGGAATCTCACTGCTGGACATTTTCGCTGGCTAGGAAGATATATTAAAAAAACAAAGATCAAAAATATATAATAGTCATTTGTGGTACTCTTAAAGAAGGAAATTGATCTTTTCTCCCAAAACAGCAAGAAGTTGCTACCATAAGGACTAGTTGATGTAAATGGCAAAATACGTTCTGACATTTCACAGCGTGAGCTCTAGCTTCATCTGGCTACATCATTTCCATTTTGCTTATTTTAATCATTGTTGATTTGGGCCAAAAAAGATTTAAAATAAGACAAAATAAAAACAGAAAATGCTTCAAACCTTCAGGAGGTCGAGTGTCATTATGGAAAGAAGGAAGGTAAATGTGTTAGGTTAGAGACACTCTGTCAGAGCTTGGAAGGAGAGAAGATGGCAGGATACTGTGACTGGAAAAATGCTGAAAAGGAAATACTGTGAGAGATCCAAGCTTGGTTAAGAAATACCCGAATTATTGAATGATGGAGTCCTGATGTTATGACTGGCTGAATTGAGTCGCATGAATTGAAAGGAATTATTCTATTTTTGTCACATGTAGCAACACACAGTGAAAAGCTCCTGCGTACTGTCCATACAGGTCATTCATTACACAGTGCAGTGAGGTAGTACAAAGTAAAACAATAACAGAGCTGGGCCAATGGGCCTGGGGACCTGAAGTCAAGGATCCAGTTGCAAAAGGAGGTACAGAGGCCCAGAGTTTGGAGCTATGTGATTAGAGCTGAGAATATCATTGTGTTGAAAGCTGAGCTGTAATCTATAAACAACAGCCTGACATGGGTATTACTATTGTCTAGAAGGAACCAAGGCTGAGTGGAGAGCAATAGGCAAACTGCAGTGGGCCCAGGTCCTTGTTTAGGCAGGAGTTGATTTTTGCCATGACTAGCCCGGACATCCCACCCTGCAAAAGCTCATTTCAGGGAGGTAGCACCTCCGCCTCCCCACAACCCCATATCCCCCCCCCGCACCCCGATCGACCTCCAAGGGTGTATGTAATACTTTGTTTATTGATTTTGTCTAATCTGTAAACCAAGTTGGGTATATGCAGAAAATGTGACATTAAAATATGTACTTATATTATATTATCATGTTTATTCTATTATATCTTTAAGCAAGTCTACAGGGAGTTTGGCCTCATCACGTAGGACATCAATAGAGTAGCTCCTTAGCAGCTAGCCTGCTAGTTTAAATAACGTTAGCTATGCTAATGAACGAATGACACCTGTTAAACTCACCTCAACATGTCTTTTACATTTTAACTCACCAGGGGCAATAGAAAAGTCACTGTTGCAAACAGTGCAGCGAGCAGCACTGTCATTATTTTTGAGGTCGACTGTAAAGCCCGCCCACAGAGAAAACTGATAGGTCTACTTAGCACGAAGAGAGACCAATCAGGATGCTCGCTCTCGCTCTCGCTCTCCCTGTCCCTCTCACTCTCCCTTTCAAAAAAATCGATTCCAGGATATTGTATATAATTTCCGGGCATCAGGGAGTTGCTATCAATATGCGGGAGACTCCTGGAACTTCCTGGAGAGGTGGGTTGTCTGCCAGCCTCTCTAAGAACTTCATCATAGAAGATGTGAACGGCACTGGATAATGGTCTTTGAGGCAAGTCACCCTGCTCTTCTTGGGCATTCATATGATTGTTGCCCTTTTGAAGCAGGAATCCCCGGATACAACAGTGAGAGTTTGAAGACGTCTTTGAACACTCCCACCAGCTGATTGGCACAGTTTTTCAGATCCCTACCAGGTGCACCCTCCTGATACCTTGCGAGGGTTCACCTTCTTGAAAGATGCTCTGACGTCAGCCTCAAAAACAGAGATCACATGGTCACCAGATGCTGCAGGGAATCACATGTGTAGCTTTATTCTTCTTTACAAAGTGTGCATAAAAGACATTGAGCTTACCTGAGAGTGAAGCATCACAGCCATTCATAATTTTAGGTTTTCACTGTATAGGAGCTAATGGCCTGCAAACTCTTCCAGAGCCGATATAGATCTGATTACCTCAACTGGAATTGTTTTTTCACTCTTAAAATTATCTTCCATATGCCGTACCTGGACTTCATATTGTTCTGAATCACCAGTCTTGAATGCCACAGATCTAGCCCTGAGAAGACTGGGTGTCCGAGTTCATCCATGGCTTTTGGTGTGGGTATGTCCGGTAAGTTCTCGAAGGCACACCCAGTTCTTGATGAAGTTGGTGACAATGGTGTCATATTCATTCAGATTCAAAGATGAATCCCTGAATATTGTCCTGTCCACTGACTCAAAATAATCCTGTAAGTGCTATTCCACTACCCATGGCCATACATTGTTGGTCCTCACCACTGGTGCTGTGGTCTTTAGTTTCTACCTATACTCTGGGAGTAGACATACAGTCAAGGGATCCAACTTTCCAAAGTGTGGGTCTGGGATGCCATGGTAAGCATTCTTGTATAGTCGTCAACTGTGTGTGTTCCTCTGGTTCCATAGGTGTTACATAGGTGGCAATTGTTCAGAGCTGTCTTCATGCTGGCCAGGTTGAAATCCCCTGCGGTGATGGGGAAGGCATCAGGGGGCGCTGTTTTGTGCCTGCTGATTATTGTGTTCAACCCCTCTAATGCCTGCCTGATATTGGCCAGAGGTGGAATGTACACCACTAAAGAGATGACAGCAAGAAACTTTCTCAGCACAGATTTAGCCACAGTAGAAGCAAAAATAGTTTATGTTGTCTATTTAAATCTGATGTTACTGACATAGTGTGATCAGGTCATTATTGTTTAACTAACTACAGCCCACCAGCCCTTGATCAAGCGCTTCCTGTTGCGTCTGTGGAAAAATCTGTTGTTCCCGTATTTCTTCCTTGACTTTCTCAGAATCCACCAAGCTGGATTGAAAGGGACTGCCTAAGAAGAGGATATTTAATTAAAGTTTCAAAGGTTGACTTATTATCAAAGTGTGTATCCATTTACAACTCTGAGATTTGTCTCCTCCAAATAGCCAAGAAACAAAGAACATGAAAGCCATTCAGAGAGAAATAATCAAGTCAACACCCTGCACAAAAAAGAATGGCATTCCAATCAGCAACTTCCAAACTCTCTCCCCACCCCGCACAAAATGCGGGAACGTCGAACACTAAATCCTCCTCTCCCTGCATAAAAAACTCGTGCAAAACGCAAGAACATCAACCCCCAAACTCCTCCCCTTGCATGACAAAGCAGAAGGCAATGGGCGAAAAACAGAGAATGTAAAAACCGTAAGTCTGAAAAAGTCCACAATCCATAAATGCAATAGTCTGATCCATAATGCACTACCAGGGTAAGCAACCTCCTCCATCATTGAAAGAGAGAGACACCATACAAGCATAGCAGCCTACCCATCTACCACAGCGAGCCACACAGTGATAGGCAGCTCACAGACTCCTCCTCCAGCAGTGATCAAAAGAATGCAGTCGGCGCTGAACTCTGGCTCACCTTCCGCTTTCACCTTGATGCCTTAATCTTCCTTGATGCTTTAATCGGCAAAATGAATTTGAACGTTGGCTCACACCCCATCTCTCAGTATTTCCACATTGAGGCCATCCAAGTGCATGCTCACTTCTCAGAATCTTCTCAGAGACAACAAAGTGCTGGATCACTCAGTCAATCTCCAGACTGTAAAGTGCAGGCTTTAACAGTTCCAGAAACACATTTAAGCAGAAAAACAGACATAAAAGAAGTAAAATATGCACTTGTGTGGGCTATCGGGAAGATGTCGATTGAGGGAATGTTTGTATGCTGGTGCCATCTTGACCGGATCAACATACCTCTGAGATTTGAGAGGGTATTCCAGCATTAAGGCAACACCGCAGTGATGAAATGGCACCATACTTCCAAGTGATGGTGTGGTGTTACGTGGAGAGGAATCTATGGGTAGAGGTTTACCTAGGCACCATCTTTTTCCTTTCTGAGAGTTGGTGAAGCTTAGTGTTCAAGATGCACTTATAGGAAAAATCTTGACAATTTGCCGAAGGCATTTTCTGAGAGTACAAGTTATTTTATTTGTTTATTTATTGACATACAGTGTGGAATATGCCCTTCTGGCCCTTCGAGCCATGCTGCCTAGCAATCCCCCAATTTCATCCTAGCCTAATCATGGGACAAGTTACAATTACCAATTAACCTACCAACCGGTACATCTTTGGACTGTGGGAGGAATCCCACGCGGTCATGGGGAAACACACAGTCCTTACAGGCAGTGGGGGTTATGGTTTAATTGTACTAAGAAATTGCATCAAATTTTGATCAGGAAGCGATGGTGGTTGGGGACAGCATCCTACATTATTTTACTAAGACAGGCCAAATGGCAACTGTTAATCCACAGCTTCCCCTCTTATTCTCCCATCCCTGAATACAAAGACAGTTCAAGCACCAGATGTGCTCCCGCGATATGTGGTGCAGGGAATGTGTTCTGAGTGCATCTGGGAAGGCAGCATTTACAGCTGTCTTGCAGCCCCATTTGTCTGATCATGCCCCTGAATGAATCTGACAACAGTTTACTGAAATCTGAGAGTTATTGAGCGTAGTCAACATCAAATAGTAACAGCAGAAATTCAATTCATTTGCACTGGCTGCTCAATGAATGTATGGGAAATCAAAGTGCCATAAGCAACCCATGTAAAAGGATCAACTTTCCTCCAATAGTTTTGATGCAGCTTGATTTATGCAACAGGTGTCGTGTCAAATAGCCATTTATGTCATCTCTGCAATATCTACGGTACGTTTTGTTCTTTACTTTCCACTGACAGAATATTACTTGTGGTAAAGACTTTATACTTGTGATTACTTAGTTGTGGGGATCAATGCATGTCCAAGGTGGAATACACTCTGTCTAAAGCTGTGTATGCAGCCATTTCACATCAAAATTCAAAGTAAATTTATTATCAAATACCTTGCACTCGATGTCAATAAGACCAAGGAACTGACTGTAGATTTCAGGAGAGGGAAAACTGAAGTCCATGGAACCAGTAATCATCGGAATCATCGGAGGATCAGAGGTGGAGAGGGTCAGTAACTTTAAATTCCTGGGTGTCACTACCTTAGAGGACCTGTCCTGGACCCATCATATAAATGTAATTGCAAAGGACGCACAACAGTGCTTCTACTTCCTCAGGAGTCTGCGGAGATTTGGCTTCTCATCAAAAACCTTTGCAAACTTCTATAGATGTGTGGTGGAAAGTGGGCTGACTGGCTGCGTTATGGCCTGGTATAAGAACGCCAATGCATTTGAGTGGAAAATCCTATAAAAGGAAGTGGATTTGGCCCAGTACATTAGGGTAATACCCTCCCAACCATTGAGCACATCCACGTGAAACGTTATCATCGAAAAACAGCATCCATCATCAAATATCCTCACTACCCAGGCCATGCTTTTTTCTCGCTGCTGCCATCACAAGTGACTCAGGACTCGCACCACCAGGTTCAAGAACAGTTACCACCCCTCAACCATCAGGCTCTTGAACAAAAGAGATAACTATATTTGTTCTACTTCTGGTGTTCCCACAACCGATCTTGTTTTATTGTTTACCAACATTAAATCACACTGGACTTAACTTGGCTACTTGTCGATACTGATCAACAGAAAAAGGCTCTTTTGTGTCAAAGTGAATACAGGTCTCTATAAAGTACTTTAAATATAAAACACAAAATAATTGATTACTTAAGTATTTTTCCCCTTCAAGTCAGTACTTAGTAGATGCACCTTTGGCAGCAATTACAGCCTTGAGCTGTGTGGATAGGTCTCTATCAGCTTTGCTCATCTGGACACTGCAACTTTTCCCCATTCTTCTTTACAAAGCTGCTCCAGATCTGCCAGATTGCATGGAGATCATGAGTAAACAGCCATGTTTGAGTTTAGGCAAATTCTCAATTGGTTTGCAGTCTAGACTCGGGCCACTCCAAGACATTAACCTTGTTGATTTTAAGCCATTCCTGTGTAACCTTGGCTTTGTGCTCGAGCCTATTGTCTCATTAGAAAACAGCTCTTCTCCCAAGTCACAGTTCTCTTGCAGACTGCACCAGGTTTTCCTCCAGGATTTCCCTGTATTTTGCTGCATTCATTTTACCTTCTATCTTCACAAACCTTCCAGGGCCTGCTGCAGTGAATCATCTCCACAGCATGATGTAGCCACCATCATGCTTCACAGTAGGGATGGTGTGTTGGTGTGTTTTACATGATGTTCGGCGTTCGGCTTATGCTAAACATATCGTCTTGTCTCATGGCCAAAAAGCTCAATTTTAGTTTCATCAGATCATAGAACCTTTTTTCCAGCTGACTGCAGAGTCCCCCACATGCCTTTTGGCAAACTCCAGCCGAGATTTCATGTGAGTTTTTTACAACAGTGGCTTTCGCTTTGTGAAGCTGGGACTGGTGAAGCACCAGGACAACAGTTGTATGCGCAGTCTCCCCTATCTCAACCACTGCAGCTTGTAACTCCTCCAGAGCTGACATGGGTCTCTTGGTGGCCTCTCTCATTAGTCCCCTTCTTGCACAGTCACTCAGTTTTTGAAGATGACAGCTGTGCCATATTCTTTCCATTTCTTAATGATTGACTTAACTGTACGCCAAGAAATATTCAGAGACTTGGAAATTTTCTTGTCTCCATCTCCTAACTTGTGTTTTTCAATAATTTTTTTTGTGGAATTGCTTAAATTGTTCTTTTACATTTGTGGTGTAATTTTCACCAGGATACCAGCAGTTGGACCTTCCAGATACAGGTGTATTTTTACTACATTCAATTGAAACACTTTGCCTGCACACAGTGATCTCTATTTAACTAATTATATGACTTCTAAAACCAATTGGCTGCACCAGTGATGATTGGGTGTGTCATATTAAAGGGATTGAATACCTACACAATCAATTATTTTGTGTGTTCATATGTGTAGTTAATTTAGATCACTTTGTGAAGTTGTCTTTACTTTGACATGAAAGAGTCTTTTTTCTGTTGATCAGCGTCAGAAAAAAAGCCAGGTTAAATGCACTGTGATTCAATGTTGTAAAAGAACTGAATCCTTGAAAACTTGAACAACATGAAAACTTTCGGGGGTAGAGGGGCAAATACTTTTTATAGATACTGTATTTATATTTGCATTTGCACAGTTAGTTGTTCATTGATCCTGTTTAACAGTTACTGTTCTGTAGATTTGGTAAGTATGCCTGCAGAAGACAAATTTCAGGGTTGTGTGGGTGACATGTATTTACTCTGATAATAAATTTTACTTTGAACTTTTTGTGCCACCATATTCATCATCTTGTGGGCATACTCAATAAATGCATAGAATAATAACCATAACAGAATCAAAGAACGACAGCACCTACTTAGACGTTCAATCAGTGTGCATAAGACAACAAGCTGTGCAAATACAGGAAGAAAGAAATAATAAATAAGTACATAAGCAATAAATATCGAAGATATGAGATGACAAGTTCTTGAAAGTGAGTCAGTTGGTTATGGGAACATTTCAGTGATGTGGCAAATGAAGTTGAGTGAAATTATCCCTTTTGGTTCAACAGTCTGATTACTGAAGGGTAATAACTGTACTTGAACCTGGTGGTGTGAGTCATGAGGCTTCTGTATCATCTTCCCGGTGGCAGCAGTGGAAAAGGAGTATGACCTGGGTGGTGGTGGTGGGGGGGGGGGGGGGTCTTTGATGATGGATGCTGCTTTCCTGTGACAGCACTTTGTGTAGATGAGTTCAATGCTGGAGAGAGCTTGACCCATGTTGGACTGAGCTGTATCCACTACTTTTTGTAGGATTTTCAAGAGCATTCTGTTTCCATACCAGGCTGTGTTACAGACAGTCAATATACTCTCCACTGCACACCTACAGAAGTTCGTCAAAGTTTTAGATGTCATGCTAAGTATTTTCAAATTCCTAAGGAAGCAGAGGCAGTGCCGTGCTTTCTTTGTAATTGCACTTGCATGCTGGGCCCACGAGTATAGACTTTGTAGTGAAAGAAAATCACCCGGATGGACAGTGGTAGGTGCATGGGAACCCCATCACCACTAGCAGGGTTCCCTCCAAGCCAAATAACATTCTAATTTGGACGAATTTGCCACCAGGGAACCCCTGGGAGTGCAGATCTTGCATGACTTCTCATGGTCCCAGAACTCATTTTGCACAATAGGAAACCTCACTAACTCCTAGTTTCTGAGGAGCTGATAAAAGTTGGACTGTGCACATCAGTAAGCACGGCCTTCAATAGAGGAGGCCGTGGATAGACATGTCAGAATGGGAATGGGATGTGGAATTAAAATGTGTGGCCACTGGGAGATCCAGAACGGGAATGGGATGTGGAATTAAAATGGCCAGTGGCCACACATTTTAATTCCACATCCCATTCCCATTCTGACATGTCTATCCACGGCCTCCTCTACTGTAAAGATGAAGCCACACTCAGGTTGGAGGAACAACACCTTATATTCCGTCTGGGTAGCCTCCAACCTGATGGCATGAACATTGACTTCTCTAACTTCCGCTAAGGCCCCACCTCCCCCTCGTACCCCATCTGTTACTTATTTTTATGCACACATTCTTTCTCTCACTCTCCTTTTTTCCCTCTGTCCCTCTGAATATACCTCTTGCCCATCCTCTGGGTCAATCCCCCCCCTTGTCTTTCTTCCCGGACCTCCTGTCCCATGATCCTCTCGTATCCCCTTTTGCCTATCACCTGTCCAGCTCTCGGCTCTATCCCTCCCCCTCCTGTCTTCTCCTATCATTTTGCATCTCCCCCTCCCCCTCCAACTTTCAAATCCCTTACTCACTCTTCCTTCAGTTAGTCCTGATGAAGGGTCTCGGCCTGAAACGTCGACTGCACCTCTTCCTAGAGATGCTGCCTGGCCTGCTGCGTTCACCAGCAACTTTGATGTGTGTTACACAAAGAACGTAAACTGCAGAGTCCCCGAAAGTGAGTCCATAGCTGCGGAGCGCGATCAGCATTTAGGTGAGTGGAACCCGACCAGAAGCTGGTGGCTGCAGGGCAACAGCTGGTCCATAAATCATGGGCATATATACAGAAAGGTGCCAGAAAAAGGCCAGTAACAACATAAAGAATCCCAAGCATCCCTGCTCATGGACTATTTGTCCCACTCCCATCAGGGAGGAAGCTACATATTATCTACATCGATCCACCAGACTCCAAAAACAGCTACTTTCACCAAGCAGTAAGGCTGAACAAGAGCTCCACCCACTAAGTCACACACCCAGCGCCTGTGTTTTATCATTTCCTTTCAGTCACCTCATGTATAGACACTCGTTAAGGCATTCGTCTAGTGATCGGAAGGTCGTTAGTTCGAGCCTTAGCTGTGGCAGCGTGTTTGTATCCTTGAGCAAGGCACTTAACCACACATTGCTCTAGTGTCTGTGCGAGGAGTGGTGCCCCACACAGACTTCCAGTCTGCGCCTTGTAAGGCATGAAAATGCCCGACGTAGGCCTCTCATGGTCTGAGTCGACATTCCCCCCTCCCCTCCCCTCCCCCACCTCATGTATAGACACTTCTGTGCCCAGTGTCACTTTATGGACATACAATCAATCTATATTTATTAACTACCTTACATATCTGTACATGTTGTGTTTTTTTTATTATTGTGTTCTTTATTTTACGTTTTTTTTTGTGCTGCATTGGCTCTGGAGTATCAAGTACTTTGTTCTCCTTTACACTTGTGCACTGGAAATGACATTAAACAATCTTAAATCGTAAATCTTGAAGTTCATTTTTCCTTCATCATTCATCTACCAGAAGTGCTCTATGAAAGTTCAAGAAAGCTTTGCCTGTAACACCCACATCTGACAAATAAATTCATTAAGTGAAATCAATAGTGCTTAAAATAAACTGACTCCCTTAAAATGTACATTTCGCAATCACCAACTGTGAATTATTGGAAACTCGTCTGTAGTTTAGTAAATTTTCAGAGAATTGTCTTTTTTTTTCCATCTCATTATGAAGAAAATTACTAAAATATGCTAAATTTGAACCAGAAAGCTTGGTTTTGTTCTTTCGATCTCCATGCTGTGTAATAAAATAACGAGTGCTCTAGAGGTCACTATTAATGATATAAACAGATGATGCATATGAAACATGTTTACTTAACTACAGTGGCTTATGGCTTTATCTGAATTACCTTCTGAAGGGCAGTCGGGAAGGCCAATAAATGGTGGCCGTCTTTGCATTGTTCAAATCCCATGAACGAATGAGTAAGATATTTTTTTTGGATAAAAAGTCTGATTTTTAAATGAATATTCAAAGTAAGTGAAAATTTGAAGCCCATCAGAGTGAGATGGAGCAAAACACTATTCACCAGTAAGTGCAAGGATCCATTTCCTTTGGAACATTTAAGATATCTAGGGCAAAGCAACAGTTCCTGCTTGAATGATCATCTCCCTGGAACATCATGTGCAGGAATAAACTGGGGAACTGAGACTGGGGGTAAGAGGAGTTGAGATGGTGAAATGTAAGTAATACAAATCAGACTGACATACTTTTCATCTTATGCAATTCCCTTGTCAGATGCTTCTGAATGTCTCTGGCATTCATAAACAATTCAAGACAATTTAATATCAACTAAAATATGAAAGAAAATATTTTAAGAAATACTTCCAACTGAAGGTTAGGTACAGAAAATGGCCATCTGTCAGCATTACCACTTACCACCATTCCTCCTCGACGTTGCTACATATAACACAACAGAACTCAAGATTATTAAGTGTTTCTCCAGTGGAGCTATATATTCAGATTCTGCTTTCCGTTAGGAAATTGGTTTTGGGATGCAGACGTAAAAATCCCACCCAGAATGGCCAGAAAGTACTTGAATGAGAATCTCTAACCTGCTGGCATCACCTCAGCTACTCTCTGTGATAGCAAATTCCACACTATTTGTTCTCTGGATCATGCAGCTACTCCTGAACTTTGCATTTGATTCATTGGTACCCATGTAATGTTACTGCACTAATTTAGATTTTTGATATCTTTCTTATTACCTTCTCATATCTCCAGCTACAAAGTTCTGCCCTCTTCTGAGAAAATGTTTAGAGAGGCCACTTCCCAAGTCTGGCTCTTCCCCCTTCCTTCTCAGTCCTGAAGAAGGGTCTCGGCCTGAAACATCGATTGTTTATTCAGTTTCATAGATGCTGCCTGACCTGCTGAGTTCCTACAGCATTTTGTGTGCATCCCTCCATTGATTTCATTCAACTAATATTTTCAGTTTTACAGCTTGCAAAGACATGGATTCTGCAGAATCACTTTGCATGCTGCTACGGTTCCTGTTGTAAATCACAGAGACTAGCAGCACATAATATACATTAGTGCTATTAAACACATTATTGCACCACGTCTTTTGCCAAATCAAAATGCCAACTAATCTGCCGTGCTCCTATTGTGCAGTGATCAGATCAGAGAAAATGCAAACTAAGTGATTTGCAATTCATTCAGAGATTTCAGCAGCTGTTTTTGTTGCAAACCACAGTCATTTGTGGTTACTTTATTAATAATAACAGGCTGGTTGACAATACGTGATGTTGTTTTAAATTGCTAATATGCATTTGCCACTATTCTAGACATTTGTACGGTGAGCAGGTGGGGGAATAAAGTACTTTTATAATAATAAAGAATTCCCTCATCCCAATGCCCAACCTTGGAGGAGTACGTATGCATCTTTGATACACTTGCAGCTACATTTTTAATATTTTGTACAAAGGCATGTTGAGTGTCTCCCCATGAAGAGGCGAACACTTCACAGACAGATTCAAATCTCTTGTCCCATGTGCAGTTGCGAGCCTGGTTTACCTTTTGGCAATGCTTGGCCAGACTTTGCTGGTATTGGGAAGATCAGCAGTGAAGTGGAGATCTGAATAAGACATATTTGATATAGTTCCAGATTTGTCATCCAGCAGACTGCATTAACTATCCTGGTAAATTGAAATCCCATCAGGATTGCTGTGCAATTTAAATTCAGTTAGATAAAAAGCATAGAATTTAAAATAAAGACAAGAAAATCTGCAGATGCTGGAAATCCAAGCTACACACACACAAAATACTGGAGGAACTCAGCAGGCCAGGCAGCCACTATGGAAAAAAGTAAACAGTCAATGTTTTGGACTGGGAGAACAAAGGATGGGGGAGGAGGGGAAGAAGTCCAAAGTGGTAGGTGATAGGTGAAACCAGGAGGTGGGGGGAGGGGGTAAAGAAAAGAGCTGGGAAGTTGGTAGGTAAAAGAAATAAAAGGCAGGAATCTGATAGGAGAGGGTAGGAAACCTTGGAAGAAAGGGGGAGGAGCACCAGAGTTGGACAGGCAAGGTGATTAGGTGAGAGAGGAAAATGGGAATAGAGAAGGTGGGGGGGGGGGTCAGTCACTGAAAGCTTGAAATCTGTGTTCATGCCACCAAGGTGGAGGTTATCCAGATTGATTTTAAGGTGCTACCCCTCCATCTTGAGTGTGGCCTTACTGGAGCAGTTAAAGGAAGCCATGAACTGACATGTCAGAATGGGAATGGGAAGTAGAATTGAAGTGGATGGCCACCGGGAGATACCACTTTTCCTGGCAGGTGCTCATGTAAGTTCTCAATGAAGTGGTCTCCTAATCTAGGTCGGGTCTCACCAACATACAGGAGGCCACACTTGGAGCACCGGATGCATCAGATGACCCAAACAGAGTCACAGGTGAAGTGTCACCTCATCTAGAAGGAGATGTAAGGGCAGGTATAGCATTTGTTTTGCAAGGATAAGTACCAGGAAGGGAGATCAGTGGGGAGGGAAGAATGGACAAGGGAGCTGCATAGGGAGTGATTTCCGGTGGAAGGTGAGGGAGGAAAAATGTGCTTGGTGGTGGGATGCCATTGGAGGTGGTGGACATTATGGAGAATTATGCTCTAGACATGGAGGCTACTGGGGTGGTAGGTGAGGACAAGTGGAACCCTTTGCTTGGTGGCATGGCGGGAGGATGGAGTGAAGGATGGAGGATGTGCGCGAAATGGAAGACATGCAGGTGAGGCCAGCGTTGATGGTGGAAGAAGGAAAACCCCTTTCTTTGAAGAAGGGGGACATCTCATTAGTTCTGGAATGAAAAGCCTCATCCTGAGAACAGATGTGGCTGAGACAGAGGAACTGAGAGAAGGGGATGGCATTTTTACAAGTTACAAGGTAGGAAGAGGTACAGTCCAGATAGCTGTGAAAATCTGTGCGTTTATAAAAGAAATCTGTAGAAAGAACTGTCTCCAGTGATAGAGACAGAAAGATTGAGAAAGGGGAGGGAAGTGTTGGAAATAGACCAGGTAAATTTGAGGGCAGAGTCGAAGCTGGAGGCAAACTTGATGAAGTTGATGAACTCAGCATGGGTGTAGGAAGCAACCCCAATGCAGTCCTCGATGTAGCGGAGGAAAATTTGGGGAGTGATACCGGTGTAGGCTTGGAACATAGTCTGTTCCACGTAGGTTTAAAAAAAAGGCAGGCACAGTTGAGACCCATGCGAGTGTCCATGGCTACACCTTTGGTTTGGAGGACCTGGAGAAGAAATTATTGAGAGTGAGGACCAGTTTGGCCAGACAGAGGAGAGTGGTTGTGGAGGGGAACAGGGTGACTCTATTACACAGAAAGAAATGGAGAGCTTTAAGGCCTTCCTGATGGGGGATGGAGGTGTAAAGGAAATGAATGCCCATGGTGGAAATGAGATGATCTGGGCAAGGGAACTTGAAGTCATTGAAAAGATCCAAAGCATATGAAGTGTCATGGATGTAGGTAGGAAGGGAATGAGCCAGGGGGTGGGCGGTGTATAAAACTGAGTTAGGGTATGCGGATATAAGTTTAGTGGGACAGGAACAAGCAAGTAAATGGGTCTACCTGGACAGGCAGGTTTCTGGATCTTGGGTAGGAGATAGAAATGGGAGGTGCAGGGTAAGGGAACCATGAGGCTGGTGGCGGTGGATGCGAGATCCCTAGAATTAATAAGGCCAATGATGGTGTGGGTGCCATTGGCCTTGCTGCTTCTTAGTGGGGTCCTGTTCAAGGAGCAAGTAAGAGGAGGTGTCTGACAGTTGTCGCCTGGCCACAACAAAGTAGAGGTCAGTCTGCCAGACTACTACAACAACCCCTTCATCTGTGGGTTTGATGGTGAAGTTAGGAATAGTCCAGAGAGTGGAGAGCAGAATGTTCAAAATAAAATTTGCCTCTCAACAAAATCATCTGATTTACCAATGGTTTTCAGGGCAGGAAACTTGCTCTGCTGATCTGGTTTGACCTTAACGTAATTTCATGCTGACTGCAATGTGGTTTTTGACGGGTAAGTGGATAGGAATGGTTTAGCGAAATATGGGCTGAACACAATTAAATAGGACTAGCTCAAAGGGCTTGTTTCCTTGCAGTATATCTCCATGAACCTGTGACTCTTGGTATCCCACAGACAATGGCTCAGCAAGTCAATCTTACCAGTGACAGCCATCTACTGAAAAATAAATCACGGAGAGAAAAAGCTATGAGGAGTACACACTAAATGCTAGAGGAACTCAGCAGGTCCGACAGCATCTATGGCAAAGAATAAACAGTCAATGTATTGGGCCCAAAAAAAAATCAATGTTTGTTGTGGATCCTTTCAAATTTGATAATAACTTATGAACTTGCAGGTCTGTGGGTACATTATTTGCTGAAGGTTTGGATCTCAGTACGCGTGTGTTTGTAGTAGTAGTAGTAGTAGTAGTAGTAGTAGTAGTAGTCATACTTTATTGATCCCGGGGGAGACTGGTTTTCGTTACAGTTACACCATAAATAATAAATAGTAATAGAAATAGTAATAGTAATATTACTATTAGTAAATAGTAAATAGTAGTAGTCATGGAAATAATAAGTAGTAATAGAATAGTAATAGGAAAATAGTAATAAATAGTTAAATAGTAATATGTAAATTATGCCAGTAAATTATGAAATGTCCAGGACAAGCCTATCGGCTCAGGGTGTCTGACCTTCCAAGGGAGGAGTTGTAAAGTTTGATGGCCACAGGCAGGAATGACTTCCTATGACGCTCTGTGTTGCATCTCGGTGGAATGAGTCTCTGGCTGAATGTACTCCTGTGCCCACCCAGTACATTATGTAGTGAATGGGAGACATTGACCAAGATGGCATGCAACTTAGACAGCATCCTCTTTTCAGACACCACCGTGAGAGAGTCCAGTTCCATCCCCACAATATCACTGGCCTTACGAATGAGTCTGTTGATTCTGCTGGTGTCTGCCACACTCAGCCTGCTGCCCCAGCACACAACAGCAAACATGATAGCACTGGCCACCACAGACTCGTAAAACATCCTCAGCATCGTCCGGCAGATGTTAAAGGACCTCAGTCTCCTCAGGAAATAGAGACGGCTCTGACCCTTCTTGTAGACAGCCTCAGTGTTCTTTGACCAGTCCAGTTTATTGTCAATTCGTATCCCCAGGTATTTGTAATCCTCCACCATGTCCACACTGACCCCCTGGATGGAAACAGGGGTCATCGGTACCTTAGCTCTCCTCAGGTCTACCACCAGCTCCTTAGTCTTTTTCACATTAAGCTGCAGATAATTCTGCTCACACCATGTGACAAAGTTTCCTACCGTAGCCCTGTACTCAGCCTCATCTCCCTTGCTGATGCATCCAACTATGGCACAGTCATCCGAAAACGTCTGAAGATGACAAGACTCTGTGCAGTAGTTGAAGTCCGAGGTGTAAATGGTGAAGAGAACGGGAGACAAGACAGTCCCCTGTGGAGCCCCAGTGCTGCTGATCACTCTGTCGGACACACAGTGTTGCAAGCACACGTACTGTGTTCTGCCAGTCAGGTAATCAAGAATCCATGACACCAGGGAAGCATCCACCTGCATCGCTGTCAGCTTCTTCCCCAGCAGAGCAGGGCGGATGGTGTTAAACGCACTGGAGAAGTCAAAAAACATGACCCTCACAGTGCTCGCTAGCTTGTCCAGGTGGGCGTAGACACAGTTCAGCAGGTAGACGATGGCATCCTCAACTCCTAGTCAGGGCTGGTAGGCGAACTGGAGGGGATCTGTGTGGCCTGACCATAGGCCGGAGCAGCTCCAGAACAAGTCTCTCCAGTGTCTTCATGATGTGGGAGGTCAATGCCACCTGTCTGTAGTCATTGAGGCCGCTGGGGCGCGGCGTCTTCGGCACAGGGACGAGGCAGGACGTCTTCCACAGTACAGGAACCCTCCGGAGCCTCAGGCTGATGTTGAATACATGGCGAAGTACTCCACATAGCTGAGGGGCACAGGCTTTGAGCACCCTGGTACTGACACCATCCGGTCCTGCAGCCTTGCTTGGGTTGAGATGTTTCAGCTGTCTTCTCACCTGTTCAGCCGTGAAGCCCACCATGGTGGTTTCGTGTAGGGGAGGGGTATAGTCATGAGAGCAGGGTGGGGGACTGTGAGGAGGGGTAGGAGGGGAGAGTGGAATATGTGTTGGTTGTGTTGGCAGAGAAGATGGAAAGGCATAGAGTGGAGCTCTGGTGAAACTATAGCCAGCAAGGTTAGGCACATTGTGTATTTGCCAATGGTTTACATCAAGCAGATTCATTGCCAGGGCCACCAGGGATAGATGGTTTGCTGCTTTGTAGCAACATTCACCTGTTCTATCTGAATGAATGCTCGCCAATTGGCAGTGGGTAATAAAGGTCAGTTTTGTTTTGCCTGACTAGCTTCCCTATTGCTGGGGCCAAACCATGTGGACTGTGCCCATGAGCTAGTTTCTATGAAGGAAACTGTAACTGGGCTTATGTTCATGTGTGAATAAGCCAGATTTTTAAAGCATTGTAGTTGAGTCTGAAATTTACAATAATGATACAATTTCCTCAATAGAAATGGACACAGGCGACCCAGGGCCATAAAGAATAAAACTATGTGAATTCTGACACTGCCTTCTTTACAAAGGTACAAACAATTATGACAGATCAACATAGCATCTGCACACCCTCAACTACTTTTCTGAAGAAATAACTGCTACTTATAATGGAAATAGCTTTCTCTTCTGCAATGAAGAGAGCACATTTACACCTGTTTTCTCCCTAATCAAATGTCATTCCCCTATCTATTGTGGTTTCCCAGTACTTAGAGAAGTCCACATTGGATTTTGTTTGAAATAAAGTAAGCCAAACACAATCAGTCTTTTGTTTCTTCCTTGGCTGAAGTTTGAGATGAAACACAATGTTGGTTTTAAGGATTGAATGTGGGTATAATTCAAGATATCTTTGTTCTTGTGTATCCACAGTTGAAAGGAACCCTCAATAAAATTATATTAACTGGCTCAGACCCCCAGGCAATGAGAGCTCATTTAGAATCAATTTCTTGCCTGTTTTGCTTCTCTGTTTTAGTATAAAAATGATCTTGTAAGATAATACTTATTTGAAACAAAGACTTTGACCTCTTACTGAGATGGTGCTCCATTAATATGTTGAGTAAGACTGTAGTGGGAAATTGTTTTTAACATAACCTGAATTTGGATATGATGTGAACAGCCTAGGTTAGTTCTGGAAAAGAAAACACATTAGTTCCCTGAAGCAATTGAGAAATAGTGGCATAATTATTAAAATTAAACCTATTTTTCTAGCAGGGCGTATTTAATTTGTCAAAAGGAAAACAGACATCTTGCACAATTTTTTTTTAATAAAGCACCATACCCCTTTGATCTCCTCACTTCTTGTAGTCTTGTAGGGTGGATGTATCTTGAAATGTTTTCTATCCAGTACACAGGCTGAAATTTAATGCTTGATATTAATAGTTCTTCATGCCAAGCTCTGTTATGATCCATATTTTCATATGTATGCATGCGTGTGCGAGTGTACATTTACTAAATTCTTAAAGTGCACATAAACATGTAAGAATGTGTGCTTATGAAGGTGTTATATACTGTATGTGTGAGTATGAGTATGTCTGAGTTGGGGGCAGCACATGGCAATTCTTAGGAGTGTTACAAGGTATCAGGGTCTATTGAGAGTGTTAGGGGGAAAATGTTTAAGAATCTGAGGTGAATGTCAGCTGTAAAACCAAACTATTGAAGTCTGCAGGATTATCTGACTGCTGATTTCCAACGAAATTCCAAAGGAAGGGAAAATAGTCCTTTATTTTTCAATGATGAGTTGTTACTGCCTACTCAATTTAACTTTTAATCTCCTGAAGTGGGTTCCCTTTGGCAATGGAATACTTTTAACGTCCATTACACTCAGACAAAATTAATGCCTGTTCTTTGCATGATACACTCCAATTAGAATATCCTGCATCCTCACCTTATCTTCTCTGCCATTTGAAGGGTCACTGTCCATACATTGCCAAGTTTCCTCTTGAGTTTCTTGTTGTGCAGAATAAGTGCAGAGGAAATGAATTAATTGACCCTTGAGTCACAGAGTCAGGGCACATCCTGATGATCCTGCCTAAAGGTCTCGGCCCAAAACATCGACTGTACTCTTTTCCGTAGATGCTGCCTGGCCTGCTGAGATCTTCCTGCATTTTGAGTGTGTGGCTTGCTTTTCCAGCATCTGCAGATTTTCTCTTGTTTATGTAGCACTCCTCTTTGGTTTCTGAATGACAACTCCACCACTCAGCCATCCCATCATAACAACAATCCACCCAAATCCTTTTTACAACAAAGACATGCACACAAGCACTCAGCCGCACATGTTTACACACATTGGCACACAGCACAGAGTGCAACCATACTGGGGACACCTAGAGAAAAGTATTGCACAGACATAGACACATTCTAAAACATGCAAACATTCACACTGACACACGTGCACAGATGCAATGACACACAGTCTGTCTGTCTGTCTCTCTCTCTCTCTCACACACACTCAGTCTCTTTCTCACTCTCTCACTCAGTCTCTCTCTCTCTCTCTCTCTCTCACACACAGTCTCTCTCTCACACTCAGTCTCACACACTCTCTCACTCTCTCTCAAACTCAGTCTCTCTCTCACACACTCAGTCTCTCGCTCTCTCTCACACACACTCAGTCTCTCGCTCTCTCTCACACACACTCAGTCTCTCTCTCTCTCTCTATCACACTCTGTCACTCTGTGTCATGTATAACATCCTAGAAGTACATGCAAATGTAGACGCCTGCACAGAAAAAAATGATGTTTTGATTGATGGTTAGGATTCCTTCAGATCTAGCTGAAATAGTTTGCTTTTTATTTGGATGTGGAATGGACAGATTAGACAGTCAGTAGCTCAAGTGTGAAGGTGTGAAGATAGTTGGCAGAGAGCCATGTGATTTCGATCCTCAGCATTTGGACCATCATAAAGATATGGATACCTAAGCATTCTTCACCATTACTGTCACACTTTGAGAGAGCTGGTCTCTGATTATTGGAAGGATCACGGGAGTTCAAGATTATTTTGCCAAAAAGTAAAGTCTTGAGGCATATTTGGAATTTTTCTTGAGTGGAGAAACTGGGTAAAATAAAAATTCCTTGTCGAAATGAATATTAAACCATGCAGGGAGGAGGGAGTAAAGGCAAGAAGTTAATAAAGTCATAGTATTGAATTGACTTTATTTCTTACATCCTTCACATTCATGAGTAAAAATCTTTGCATTACATCTCTGAATGTGCAATTTATAGTAATTTGTAATAAATAGTATGTACAACAGGACAGTCAATATAGTATAGAAATTGAGATACGGAAGTAAAGTGAGGTAAGTGAGAGTCCAGATTCAAGTATTGAAGTTGCACAACACATTTCTTAAACCATGCTTAGAGAGTTGTATACAGTTCTGGTTACCACACAGCAGAAAGGGTGTGGAAGCAATAGAGAAACTGCAGAAGATACTCACCAGGATATTGCCTGGTATAGACAGCTCTGGTTACAAGAAGAGATTGGATAGCTTGGGCTTATTCTCATTGGAATGTATGAGGCAAAGGGGTGACATTTTAACCTTTGGAGGAGAGGGAACAGGCAGGCATAGATCAGATGAATAATCAAAATCTCTTTCCCAGAGTAGGAGAGTCCAGAATAGTTTTAAGGGGGGAGGGGAGTAATTGAAAGGAATTAAAGGTAAGTTTTTCAGAGGAAGTCTGAAAAGAGTTGCCAAAGGAGGTAATGGAGACAGATACAATTACAATATTTATAAGGCATTTGGACAGGTACTTAAATAGAAAAGGTGAGAGTGATCTGGTTCTAAGGTAGGCAAATGAAATTAACATGGAGCGGAATCATGGTTGGCATGGATACAATGGCTGAAAGTGACCATTTTTGTGCTGAGCCTTTCTGTGACTCTCTGATAAAGGGACATAGAGCAAGCAGGGAATCAAAATATCAAAATCAAAGCTTCCTTGACATTTCCATCTACTCTGAACAAGCAGCAATCGAACTTATGTAGGCAAGCATCCTTCCTGATTGTGATGAAACTTTCAAGACCCTCACAGACATCTAATTACAAATAAAAGAAAATCTGCAGATGCCGGAAATCCAAGCAACACACACAAAATGCTGGAGGAACTCAGCAGGCCAGGCAGCATCTATGGAAAATAGTACAGTTGACGTTTCAGACTGAGACCCTTCAGGAGGACTGGAGAAATAAAGGCAGACATCTGGTTAGATAGCTAGATAGAAGGGGCATGGTTGACCATCTATTAGGAATATTGTTAGTCCTTCTTATTCATGAGGAGTCAAAGAGAAGTAAACTTAATAATTACTTCAGTCTCTCTGCCAGCAGACTCTTCCCTCTATAGTTCTGCAGCTATATAACCACTATGTCACTCACATTACTAGTGATATAGAGGGTCACTGTGTCAACGTTATAAGGAGATCATCACCAACAATTGGAGAAATTGAAGAGTTAATTTTGCGTAATATAACATACATGTTAAACATTGTTGTCCAGTTTTCCTACCTACTCTTAATTTGCTTGTGATCTAATTAGCCTACGGCTTGGGTCTGAGGTATAAGCATACTAATTGGCTCCATCATACAGACAACTAAGATTGTATTAATTTGTTTGGCCAGATATAGTGACGAGCTTAGCAGATAAGGAAGAAACTAATATTTTCAAAGTATGCTTAACCAGCTATTCCACTCAATTATTAAAGAATTTGTTGATAATTTAAACAATTGCTGCTTTCTTCTCCTCTGTTTCCTCAAACTATTTAAGAGACTTCCCACATGTGACAGAGACTTCTCAAGATAGGGAATGTTTCTTGCCCCATTGTGCTATTCACAATACTTAAGCTTAGATGGTAGTGTCTTGAGGAAAGCTGTCCTTGGTTGCAGGTACACAATGTAGGAATGGCAGAGCATTATAGTCTACTTCCAAAATTTGGTTCCATTGACAATATTGAGATCAGAGTCAATGACCATGTTGCGCATTTGGCATTAGTGACGGGATATTTTTCTGTGAAGGAGTCTTTTTCTCCCCTTAGGGAATGGTTGGAGTATACTAGAGATGGCTCTTTGCAGGGTGAGCTCAGGCAGAGCTGGCATTTTGTGCTGACATACCAGTCATTGATTGACGATTAGACGGTGCTGCAAGAAAGCATTCTAATCCACAAAGATGATCATCGCTACCAGCAATCCTTACAGTTTTGGAATCATAGAGCATCAAGTTAGATGCAGTATATTTTGACTTTTGATTGTGGAAACCTGAATCACCAAGGTATAGAAAGCTACAGATTTAATGTGGTGAAGATAAGTGTGGTGGGCAGCATGCATGTGATGGGACAAAAGGTCTGTTTCTGTGCTGAAAGGTTCTATGACCCTAACACTGTGTGTTTTCCTTTCCCTCATTGGAAATATCTTGTATTTACATACTCCCTAATATAGTAAAACTTTCCAGAAAGTGATCAAGGGGTAAAGTTTGGCTCCAGCCATGTAAGAGTTTGATCAAAGTAACAGGTCTAATCTTAAATTAGGTCAGAGGGACAAACAGGCGTTGAGATTTATTGGTAGAGAGCAAAAATTGTTGGAGATATGTACAAGTCACACATGTGGGAAGAGACAGAGTTGACATTTCTGTTGAATCGTTAGATCTAGGAAGGAGATGAAAGAAACTCATTTAGCAGCAGGGAAGATGTAGAAGGTTGGATGTAGGGTAAGACCAGGATGACCACGGGGATAGGCTGTAAACAAGGTTATCTGATCACTGACTGAATTACAGGCCATCAAGTTAGATGCAGTTAGAGAATGAGAACTTGAATAAGACAACACAGATAAGGAAATATGTGAGTCGCAAGATGCAGAGCAGGTAGACATGCCTGGCAGACTTGAGAGACTAAGTGAGCTCCTGTTCCTATTTACCATCTGCATACATTCTTTCAGTCCATTGATACAGCTGATTCTCATACTACCAGCTCTGCTAAGTTCTCTCCTATGAACAGGGCCTGTACATCTGGTGGGGATGCAGCGATACTATAATTTTGCTGAGCTGTCAGTGAATTCTTTGATTGTTTTGCATCCAACTCTTAATGCTGCAGAAATGCAGCATGCTAATGTAATTCCCTGATCGAAGTACACAAATTGACATTCATGAGAAGAAACAAAATCAATGGCATACTTCGTGTCAGTTCCAGAAACCGCTGCCAGTGACAGTCCTAATTTGTTTATGACCTCTGTGAGTTGCTGGATTCTACATTTATCTGTTAGAATGCAAACAAGGTTTTACATGATCGGGCCTTTTCTTTTCAGCTGGAAAATCAGCTTCGCGCCATCTGTCTATCAGATGTTCAGAAACCTGGGCTGCGTACTAATGCCATATGGTGGTCAGTCTCCATCCCTCCCCCATTCAATTCCTCTTCCCTTCCCAATCCAAAGTGGGCTGGATTCATATTGCTCAGACCAGGCCCTGAATTATGTTGTTCTAAAATGCGCAAAGGTTGACAGGTGAGATATTTATAAAACTGCCCGCATCTCTGAATAAAGAGCAGCCAGAATGCCAGATGTTAATCCGTTTCTGAGAAGATACTTCTAAACGTCAGGGAGATGACAGCTGATAAGAAGAGTCTCCACCCTCTGCTTTCCAGCCTTGGCAGCATTTATTTTAATTCTTTCATGGGATCTGCTTCCCTTTGGAAATGCCAGCCGCCTTTACCACTGAACTGAGGAACCAGTTAAGGGATAATTCCGTTGATGGGCCATAGCGTCTTCCTGCCCTCAAGAATATTAAGGAGCCATACTATATTAACTTTTGTATTACTCTCCTCCACCCTCTGCTCCCCATCTTCCTTCCACCCCACTACTCAATTGTGCCCCAACTATATCTGTTCAGGAAATAGTCGTTCACTTTATATTCAAAATCATGATAGATCAATTTATACAACTATCATGGGACTTTTTCTAAGGCCCATAGAAATTGACAATTAAGAACTGCACAATAAAGTATGGTTAAGCAGATTAGCTTTAATGTTGTATGAAATGCTTCTTGCAAGGTATTTTGGCGTTAACTCCACACTTGAATGGTCCTACCAGAGGGAGCTGCAAAAGTAGAGCAAACTAAGATACTTTAATGTACAAAAGAATGTCTCAAAGTGATTATCAGGAATATAATCAAGCAAAATAAGTTAATTCTGAACCATTGAAGGTAAAATAAAGCTATTTGTTGAAGGATTATGTTTTGAGAGCTGCTTTATACAAGAAATTGTTAGACAGTTGAAGAGGCATAAAGTGGGAATTCTGGAGCTTGATAAATGAAGATATGGCTCCTAACAGGAGGTGAATAGATCAGAAGTAGATGACTGCAGATATTCTGAAGTGTGGAGACACAAGAAGCATCAGAATCTGGAGCAAACAAAAAAAAATTCAGGCTACTGGAGGAACCCAATAGGTCAGGCAGTTTCTGTGGGGAGACATGGGAACCAGTCCAGATTAAAGTTTTAGACCGGAGATGTTGACTGTCCATTTGCCTGCACTTATTCCGAAGGGCTGTAGAGCTGAAAAGTGTGGCTAAGCTAGGGAGAAGTGAGGCCAATGGAGGTTTAAGTGAGAGTCTGATAGTTTAGCAATTATCAGACTGGATGTGTTATGAGCAGTAGAGCAGAGATCTAGATGATCCCCATGGAAAATAAGACAGGGAAAGCTGGTCGGGAGCAGCAAAGTCTCAGGATGATTGGATCTCTGGTGTCGAATGTTTCCCCAGCCCCGTGGTCCTGAAACTACAGCTGGTTGCTGGGGAAAACAAATTGCGGAATGGACCACCTAATTCACCATCACTTTACACCCTGTAGAAGACTGATATACAGAAACCATAGAAACCATAGAAAAACTACAGCACAGAAACAGGCCTTTTGGCCCTTCCTGGCTGTGCCGAACCAATTTCTGCCTAGTCCCACTGACCTGCACACGGACCATATCCCTCCATACACCTCCTATCCATGTATCTATCCAATTTATTCTTAAATGTTAAAAAAAACCCCGCATTTACCACCTCGTCTGGCAGCTCATTCCATACTCCCCCCACTCTCTGTGTGAAGAAGCCCCCCCCCAATGTTCCCTTTAAACTTTCCCCCCCTCACCCTTAACCCATGTCCTCTGTTTTTTTTCTCCCCTTGCCTCAGTGGAAAAAGCCTGCTTGCATTCACTCTATCTATACCCATCATAGTTTTATATACCTCTATCAAATCTCCCCTCATTCTTCTACGCTCCAGGGAATAAAGTCCTAACCTATTCAACCTTTCTCTGTAACTGCTCCAGATATTAACAGAAAAGGCAGATACAGGAAACAGAATATTGTGCAATGTCTAATTGCCAGTTTCTCTGGACCTTAGCAATAATCCCATGACAATTCTATAGAGAGAGCAATGATAATATTGGATATACAGCAATTTACTATTTCCTGAACAGATATGGTTGGGGCAGAATTGAAAGCTTGATTTGCCTGACATTGAATTCATGTTGAAATATCAACTAATTGCTTGGAAGATGTTTCTAAAGTTGGTAAGAGGAGTATCCCCCCTCTGTTTTCCAACCTCGGGTAAATTTGTTTTTACGTTTTCATGAGATCTGCTTCCCATTGGAAATTCTGCCCTTGTTTTACCATTGAACCAATTGAGGTGCAATCACACTAGTGGTTCTGGAGTCACATACAGGCTAATCTTGGTAAGATGTCGACTGGGTAAATTCAGACTCGATGGGCCAAGTGCCATAATTTTGCTTTTATATGTTAAGATTTTGTTCCTTTAAATTGCATCATCATCAACTAATGGTGGAGGCATTTGTCCATATCACACTTTGTCTTGTCCTGTCTTCTCTCTGTCAGGTCTTACAGCAGCAGCTGCAGCTGCAGCGGCAGCTGCAACCAATGCAGCCATCGCGGAGGCCATGAAGGCAAAGAAGATCAAACTCGAAGCTATGAACAGTTTCCACGGTAGCAATAACCAGCCCGGGACCGAGTCAGAAAATGGTGACATGAACTCCAGTATTGGTGAGTCCCCCCAATTATTGTCACTTACAGGTTTTGTTATTTCAGGAAATAATTAATTAACATATTAGTTAATGTAAGCTTATCTGAATAATATTAGACTTACCTTTTATGTATTGGATATAAGTGACAGATTTTCATTACTTACGAGCTTTGTTATTTCCTGAAATAACAAAACCATGTGAGCATATTGACTACTTGGCTTATTAACGTGATTCCTTCTTGGTCTCAAAAACTGTGAGTCTGCAGAGTTCCTATTGATACCAACTCAGTCTAGATGTAAAGTTTGACTACGAGTACATAGGACCCAAAGTTGCTGTTTTTGATGATGTTTATTGATTATTTAGTGAGGTATTGAGCTGGAAAATAACAGAGAATATCAGATCTCAGCAGAATTGAAGGGACAGTATCTTCGGAAGTGCACAAATATGGAAATCTAAAAGTTGCTGTCGGCAGTTCTGTGCTCCTCCACAGGGAGCGCTATTTCACACCCTGCTCCAGTGTGAACTGATGAACAAAACCTGGAATAGTTATCTTGTTGCATGAATTTCTAGTAAGTTTTGATCAGTGTCCAACACTATAATTATTATTTACAATTCTCAGTGGCTTTGAGAAAATTAAATCCATAGGTGGTAATCTCTTTAAAAAGTGCTTTCAAAATTCTATCCCTTTCAAATAATACTTTAAAAAAGTATATAAGTTTTGTCCTAACTTACTCATAAAACATGTTCCTGCCTTCATTTTGCACTGTGTAATATATTTAAAAAGTTAGCTTAAAATTTCTGGAATTTGTGTCATTTAACTCTTCAATGTTTTTTCGCGGCTTAGCAATGGCATTCCTGCAGTGGGTACTAGGGATCCATGAGACTGATGCCCAGCAAGGTTCAACATGCCACAGAGACCTTGAGGTTTTTCTGTGCAGTTTTTCTTGAGATCAACAGGCAGCAGAGCCAGTTTTGTGATAACTGCAAGACCTGCAGTATAATCACAAAATAGCACTCTATTGTCCATACTGTTGTGTGCTTTTCTTTTACAACAGAAGAAAATGGTCTCTTTAAAAGAAGAAATGAAGTCACCATTTTTGAAAATGTGTTGTGCTTAATATGCCTAAATATTATGGTTTCATAACTTTAACTCGATAACATTCCTTCCAATGGTGTTTGCCTGTTATATGCTGGCTTTGCACCAGGATTCTTTGGGATGTTCTGTCGTCTAGACTGGTGTTAGAACCAGTATTATTTTCACTTCAGTACAAACTAAAGGCTAATACTTATGCATGTTTAATTTTAAATGCATAGTTCTTTGATATGTAGTATGCATTTTTTAAAATGTAAAACTCATAAAATTGTTCAATTTAAATTTTACTGTTTAGCATTACTGATACAAAGGGCACTGCTGGAAAGGCAATTCCATCCTTCTCTCCTCCCCACTCACAGATAGCTCGAAGCTTGTAATATGACTTTGAAATGTCAAGGACCTGGACTGCAAGGTGTGTTTTGCTGTTGGCCCAGAAAGAGAATGTGGTGTAAATAATTCTAGTTGCTTCATTGACTACTGTCAACAATTGACATTGATAGTACATTTCAAAAGTATTCATAGCTCTGGCAATAATGTCATCGTCATGCAAAATACCCAGGCAATATCAGTTTTAATCCTAGAAGCTTATGAGAGTAAGGAAACAGTCTTAGTTATACTTTTATTGACAAATTATTCTCTTGTTTCCTTTAATGAAGAAGTTGACATTTTGCAGGATTTTCCAAGGTGATTAACTCCTATTAGGACCTCACCCAAGAAACTATTAAAATATTATTCTGATGTTTGCCTGTGTAAGCCTAAACATGATAACCCAAATTTTGCTTCTTTCTGTTAGTATTGGAAGTAGAAATCCTGATGGCTTTCCTGTCTGCTCATACTCTATACACAGGATAATCCTGATGACATTTATTATATTAAACTCAGAACATAACAGTGGTTAGAACTAAGATGTTGAAGATTGAATGAGGTGAATCTTTGGGCCTACTAATTTTAATAAGATGAGAGAGAATGGACTAACATCTTTTGTGGGGTGGTGGTATAGATCGTAAATCAATTTTGATCTGAAGGAGGACAAAACGTATCACCTCTGACCTAAAACATACATCCCTCTTTTTTAATTTCTCAATTAACAAGATGGCAGGGACTCAAATTAAATAAATATCACCACCTTATCTCATTTATTTTGCTGAGAAGATTAGACAGTGTGGCTCATGTAATATTAGAATTATGGTTGTGCTGTACTGGAGGTCTTTTTTTTCTTGTCTAAGAGCCAGTGTTAACCAGTATCAATGACAAGGTGTGGTTTGTGTTGCAATGGAACATGCAGGTACATCCATTATTGCCCAGAATTTGTAGTCATTGAAAATGATGGCATTTGACATTGACCTTGGGAAACATTCCTTACTCATTTTTTGTAATCTCTATGGCAACTGCTTGTATCATGCCTTCATGCCTTGTACACAATAGCTACAAGAAATCTCTGGTGTCCACCAGAACTAATTGAACTGGATGAGCAACCAGTCTTCCAGTAAAGTATGTTCACAGATTGCATAGCATGGATTAAATAAATGGTCACATTTTAAATTCTATTCAAATGTTTAAATAAATATTAGAACATAGCTCATTTGATCAAGGTATTGGCTGAGCGATCCCAAATAAGCTTACTAAAAATGTGTTTTGAATATTCATCTGAGAGAATTACAATGAATATGGATCAATTTAATGTTAGTGATTAGCTAGTTTGCTAAGCATTGATTGTGGCTTAATAGGCAACTAAAAGCTGCATCCTCAGCATAAAATTTTCTAGTTAATATACAGAGGAACTAATTTGTAACTCGTTTAAATTCAGGCCAATTCAAGAAACTTTCTTGTACTGAAGTATTTTCTATGAAAGAGCTATAAATGAGTCATGAGAACTTGGGATACTCAGTAAAACCACAGACACGCGGACATCTTGAAATTGTAGTTGTTCTCAGGAATAATAATAATGAACATTGTTCGCTTTGCCATGAGTACAGCCATAAATTTGGCTGGTGTGAACACATTGTCAATTTAAGGAGATATTTACAGCTTCAGAGGTCCTTCCTAATCAAAGCATCCATACAGGAAATGGTGTGGCACCAGCCTTCTTATATTTTGTCTGGAATCTTTGGAAGATGGATGATGAAAAACTTGCTGCAGTAGTGTTTTGCAGGCACTGAATTTGCAAACTCCATTCTTCACGTCTAACTCAATGACTTGTAAAAATCTGATTCAAATTCTTCTGAATTTGCAAAATTTCTTGTAGATTTATTTTCAATTCTGATGAACGTTGCTAGTTCAACTCAATCCACATGCCTTCATTTAGCCTGAATCCTAGATGTTAAAAATATAGCATAACTTACAATAGTGATGAATTCCAGTGCATGTGGAAATGTACGATACAATTTATCTATAATAAGTACCATGGGATATTGGTCAGCAAGACTGGAAACATGGAAATAGTGAGTCACTTCTGAAATAGACCCAAGTTTGGATGAAGTAATATTAGAACTTCCATCAGCTCAGTCCCATTATACATCAGACCTTTCAACATTCAAACTCCTCCAATTCACTGGGCCTATGTTTAGACTTGAAAACTTTTGTTCTGTTCTAGATCTCTGCTATTTCACTATTCTGATGCATTTTGGTTCAGTGTAAAAGTTCCGGAAATTGCTTACATTGAAATTCATTGATAGGGTTTTATTTTTACCCATTCATTTATTCTAATGATACTTCCCTGTGATTGAACCTGCCTGTCCAAATTGAGCCAGTGCTTTATGTCTTTGTCACCTTCAAACATGGATAAGTGGCTTCCTGTCCTACTCCAGCTTTCCATTCTCACTGAAGTTGAACACTCACGCCAATGTCCTGTTCTATCTGTCATGTTCCATTGCTTGACCTTCAAGTGGAAATCAACCAGCTGCCTCTCTGAACTCTTTTGCAAATGATATCAGTATATTCCTCAGAGGGAATTGACTGCGCTGCTACCTGGTTTTCTGAAGCCTACAGCATAGACTTCAGTAAGGCGGCTGTGAGCAGCACAGCATGCTATGAAGAGCACTAATCTTGGGGAATTCATCGTATTTCTTTGTGGAGCACAGCTCACAGTGCAGTGTCTTCATGGTTTCTTCTCAATCCACTGAGAAAGATGTCCAAAATGGTAGCAAAGGCACAGGCAAAGGTTGATCAAGTAGTGGTAGAATGAGGTTGCAAGACCTAAAAATAATTACATCAAAGAGAAAAAAATCATAGTAAAATGACTAAAATCTTTAAAAAATGGAGGGAATAAATGTTTAACAGCGCCAAATTCTATGATGAAATTGTATTGCTTGAAAGTTGGAAATAGGATGGGCGATCTAAAGTTTTGATTTAACCATTTAATGCTAATCTTGTGAGTGGTGAAAGTGTGGCTGACAAGAAGTTGTCAAAGGTGAGTCGTGGATGTGCCTTGTGTGACTATAACCTCCTTTATACCAGTAAATACCAAGTTAGTTCTACAAGGAAGTTTACGGGTTCCTCAAGCCAAATGATGAAGGTCGTCAGAGTACTTTAGGTATTGGTCCTGAGAATCCCATTAAATGTTAATTCATTGCAATTCATCCTGCTCCAGTTTCCATCCCTAGGATGGTTTGCAGCAGAATTCAAGTTCTAATTACAGCATATCAGCAATTTCAACAAATGTGTTACCTGATGAAGATGTTAGTATAGGGTACAGCCAATGATGTGGAATATATTTCCAGCAGACTGAGATCAAACTGGTTTCCTGGATTTCAGAAATTCCTATATTTGACAGATGTGGAATTTGCAAATCATTACAAGTAGACTTCCAAGCATATTCCTCACTAAATTACTGGCAGAAAAATAAATGCATCTAAACCAAATGGGGGCTCTTCATTGATGTATCAAGGATTAACTGCTTCTTTAATTGCCTAGGATTATTTTCATAAAAGAGCAACATTTATTTTGTGACTTTCTCAGTCATAGGTGTTCTAGATTTGCAGTATTTACAGCCACAAAGTACTAGCAGAAGTAATAACTAAAATCTTACTGGAAACATAACAGCCAGTTTGGGTGCGGCATATATCCTTCAAACAGCAATAGCATAGGGGGCCAGATAATCTGTATTAGTGCTGTTCATTGAGGGATAAATATTGATCAAGGCATGTGATAGAAAAACTCATACTCTTTTTCAAACCATTGACATAGGAGTGTAGAGTTCTTTGGTCTCTGTACAATGAGGAAAGAAAAGGTTCAAAGGTTTATTTATTATCAAACTACGTATGCAGTTACAACTCTGAGATTTGTCTTCTCCAGATAGCCATGAACCAAAGAAAAGCATGAAAGTCATTCAAAGAAAAGCATCAAACCCTCCCACACAAAAAAACCTAACAAATCGTGACAAACAGCAGCAAGAACATCAACCATCCCAACATCCCCATACAAAAAAACCCCAACAAATCGCGGCAAATGGCAACAAGAACAACAACCCCAGCAAAACAAAGAACAAATCAAGCCCAATGAAGAAGATGCATAAATAGCAGCAAAAGTGTAATATTTCTTCTGCAGAAGGATAAGTGTGGTGCTGCATCATAAGCTCAGCCTAGATTTTGTACTACAGATCTAGCGTGAGACTATAATCCATACTTAACTCAGAAGTTTAAGAGTAGTATTTCAATGCCAAGGAATATGAAAGCCGCATCCAACTATCATGGAAGTGAATGTGAAACTTCCAGTAGAAAGTCCGTGGAGTTGTTGTCAATCTAACAGAAATATCAAAAAAATGGCTCTTAACCATAAAAAAAAATGGATATCCTGTTGAAGCTGTAACTACCTTTGCACAAAGCAATGGGGAATTAAGAGGCATGAAAGCTGAAGGGATTATACAAGCATATGATAAAATAGGTGGAGCATCTTAGCTGTTAAATAACACCCCAGAGTTCAGATGGAGAGCCCCATTCTCTATTCACCGGGATCACCTGCAAGAGAGCTTCCATCTTATAATACTGTAAATAACCCAGAATTAAATTCCCTGTCAAAATGCCTGTGGGATATATGCATTGGAACAGGACTAATTGATGGCTCCTTCAGATAAACAGGATAAAAATGATCCAGTGAATGGGCTCCTCTACACTGTAAAATTCAGTGATCATGTGTTGCAAATTTTGTAAAAACAAAGTCAACCATTTTACAGATCTTTTCCACCGTCCTGAAATATTAAAGCACGCACCACACCATTTGGACAACCATTTTCATTGTACAGTGACCTTCCTGGTTTAGATGAACGTCAAAACATCAAGCTGAAAATTTAGTGCTATTAACAATTTGGCAGTGATATGCAGAGGGTATTTGAAGTGACACTGTATAATCTGTTCTGTACCTTACAATATTTAATTTATGGACTTTATACGTGATTCAGCTATAGAAACATAGAAAATAGGTGCAGGAGTAGGCCATTCAGCCCTTCGAGCCTGCACCGCCATTCAGTACGATCATGGCTGATCATCCAATTCAGAACCCTGTACTTGCCTTCTCTCCATACCCCCTGATCCCTTTAGTCACAAGGGCCTTATCTAACGCCCTCTGAAATATAGCCAATGAACTGGCCTCAACTGTTTCCTGTGGCAGAAAATTCCACAGATTCACCGCTCTCTGTGTGAAGTTTTTCCTCATCTCGGTCCTAAAAGGCTTCCCCTTTATCCTCAGACTGTGACCCCTCGTTCTGGACTTCCCCAACATCGGGAACAATCTTCCTACATCTAGCCTGTCCAATCCCTTTGGAATTTTACACGTTTCAATCAGATCCCCCTCAATCTTCTAAATTCCAGAGAGTATAAGACTATAGATCTATTCCTTACATTTCTAAGCTGTTGTGTGTTATGTGTACTACTGTTTTTTACACCTTGGTCTGGAGAAACGTTGTTTCTTTGACAGTATACATGTATGTAGTGAAATGACAATAAACTTGTTTTGACTTGATGAGTTCTGTTGTGACCTCAATGTGGCGATGTACAGGTCGTAAGCACAAAGTCATCTGCTCACCTTATTGACAGCTTTTTTTTCAGTCTCTTCTCGAAAGGATCACCATAGCTGTCATTGCCACCCGCAATCTCTTCTAATCTCTGCTAGTGGGAAGTTGAATTTTGGACATTGTCACAATACAGAAACCGTGTCACTGGGGCCGCCAAGTCAGCTCAATTATCAATTCTATCCATAATTGCTTAAAAGGCTGCTTCATGATTCACCAGATGTAAATGTAATTCGAGACACTGCATGACATCAACAAATGTGTTTGCATGACATTTTTTCTATTGCCACTTCAACTAAGGTTTTGTTTTAACTGGTTTGAAGTAAATAGGGTTAAAAGTTTAATTACAGAAGGTAGCGTGAGCATTTTGAAAGGGCTCGTATATGAGTTTGCCATAAGTGTCATACAACCTCTAAGTATAGTTGTGAGTGTGGAAAGGGCAAGTTAAATTAGTCAACTTGAGCTCCCATGGAAATGGAAAGCTTAGTTTCCACAAAGGATTAATTTTAGTAATCAGGCGAAGAACAAAACCAGAGCGTACATGCACGGATGTATTCAAACATATGCATTAGTGTATCAACTTGAATTCCGCTTAATTAGCTTCTAATATGATGGCATAACATCGATTTCTCCTTCCAGTTAAAAAAAATCCCTCCACCTTCCCTCTTCTTCTATTCCACACTTTGGCCTCTTATCCCTTCTCACCTGCCAATCACCTCCCCCTGTGTTCCCTCCTCCGATTGTCCACTCTCCTCTCTCATCAGATTCCTTCCGCTCCAGTTCTTATCTTTCTTACCGACCTGGCCTCAGTTTTCACCATCTAGCTTTCCTCCCTCCGCTCCCTCCGACTTTTTCATTCTTGTGTCTTCCTGCTTCCTTTCCAATCCTGAAGAAGGGCCTCAGCCCAAAACATCGACTATAGTTGCTGCCTGATCTGCTGAGTTCCTCCAGCATTTTGTGTGTGTTGCTTTGGATTTCCAGCATCTGCAGAATTTGTCGTGTTTGTGGTACACATTAGGAATTTGAGTAAGCCAGTTGATCCCTCAAACCAAGTCTATCTGCAATAGAGTAAGATCACAGCTAACCAATTTATGACCACAGCTTAGAATCATCAGTGCAATTGGAAATCATACCTTCAACCCCATTATCCAAGTCATCGTGCAAAGTTGAGTCTGTAGAGCTGATTCCTGTGGTTCACCATTTGTTACATACTGCCAACCAGAAAGAGTCTCATTTATTACTTCCCTCTGTCTCCTGTTAGCTAAATAGAATTCCTTCCATGCTAATATGTTACCTCCTGCATCGTTTGTTTATTTATATGCCATGTTGTATGACATGGACGATCATGGTCTTTCCATGACCATGATTGTTCTTGGCAAATTTTTCTGCAGAAATGGTTTGCCGTTGCTGCCTGCTGGATGAAATTCTATTTTCTGCAATAACATTGACATAGCTCCTTATCAAATGCTGCTAGGAATCAAAATATAGTTTATTAGCCTACTCTTGTCCATTGCACATGTCACATTATTAGAAAACTCCAATAAGGTGATCAAATTGAATTTCCATTCACAATGGCATATTAACATGCTCACTTTTTGTATCTCCTTTGATGACATTTTGCACACCGCTGCCTATCTTTTCCCATGGCAACCTTGGAACAGTGATGGACTCTAGAGTGTACCAGTCCCTGCATTTAGCCTGGCTTTAAGTATTCAAGCTACAAGTACTACTTGACCACTGGCTTGCTTTATTGTACAACTCACAACCATGACCATGTCAATGGTGCATGGTGAGAGACAGCTTATGTGTGGTGCTGGTGATGACCTCACAGAGTACTTCTGTGATCAGTCATGTAGCCACATATTGTGTTGTACTAGTATCCTAAATATCATGAACATACCACACTGCATACCACAATATCACAAATAATCCATGCAATAATTACCATAAAAATTGTGAATGTAAGCAGTCAACCACTCAGCCTCTTTAACCTCTTTCACCAGGTTTGATAATGGTCTATATGCATCTGAGCTTCATTCATACTCTTTGGTCCTGTAAATTCTGATATTCTTGCCCAAGAAAATTACCAATTATAGTTCTGAACTTTTCAATTAATTTCTAGTCACAACAGCCTACGTGAAGAGAGGATTCCAAATCTCCTTCGAGCTCTGTGCGAGGAAGCATTTCCCAAGTTCGACTCCACATGGGTTGACTCTGATCTTCAGATTATGTCTCATTTTTCAAACTCTCCCACCAGAGGAATTATGTTCTCCTCATCCATCTTATCAATTTCTTGAAAAACCTTGAACACCTCACTTAATGGACATCACCCTTTTACCTCCTCAACTTGATTGGAAAACTAAGCTTCTTTTATGTAACCTGTGATCATGGTTAATGGCATAAGTCTAAATATTCTAAACTATAACTTTATGAAAGTCAAGGTAGTTGAATCAGGAGATAATATTATCCAGAAGATATTTTGGAAATCAAGAAAGAGAAATAAGTCTCATAGTCACACCATTTTATCAGATGTGCATCATGGTACAGGTCAGAAAATGTCAGCACGTGCCAGCAAACAAGGCAGAGAAGTAACAAAGAAACTGTATCTGTACCAAATTATAAGTGGTTGCACCTGACTGTAAATGTAACTGACTGTAACAGTGACTGGCTGTAACAAAGGACCGTGAACACATGGCTTTCTTTCTGATTTCTCTCCCTCCCCCATTTGGATTATTCTGCCAATCATCCTTCACCACTCCTCAGACCACCTGTCACCAGTGGCGCCTGTCTTATACCTCCTCTCCCTCCATTTCACACTGGCTTTCTCCCCTCTACATTCTCAGTGCTGACGAAGGGTTTTGACCCAAAATACTGACTATCCCTGTACCCCCTACAGATGCTAGTTGACCCGCCAAGTTCCTTCAGCAGCTTGTTTCTCACCCCAGATTCCAGCAACTGCAGTTTTTTGTGTTAGGCATGGTTAGAATGTTTGTGTAAGGGGTTTCTTTTTTTATGTCACTGCATAGTCTAATTAAAATGGCTTCTTTGTTATGTTATAATTGAAAGGACTTCTTTGTTGTGTTAACTCCTGAGAAAGTCCTTCCCGCTAGCAGTTTGTTTGACTCAAGTTACTGATAAGAAGGTGTTATGAACCAATTGCGATAGTTGTTATGTTTTTGGTGTATCTGTAAGATATTGTATGTGCAGGGTTTTGGGGGAGAAGGTGGGAGAGAGAGACAGTGGATGGACCAGGTGCTGTGAGTCCGCTAATGGGGTCAGACCCTGACCGGGGCGTTCGGCGATGAGAGGAGACAGAGACGGACTCGTGGGGAGCTTCTGGTCCACCACCATCGTTGGTCCCGGGCGGCCGATTGAGGTGGTTCGAGGGGTCGCAGGGTGAAGAAGAAGGGTCCTGAGCTCCAACTGTTTGTGCACGAAGAAATTGAACTTTGATAAGTGTGGTGCCTTTGATTTTCCTTTTATATTTTATGCTCTATTAATTATATAGTTCCAGTAATATCTATAAACTGTAAATCATTTAATCGTATCTGGTGTATTGGCTGTTATTTGGGCAGGGTGGGGTACATCACACAGCATCCACACAAACTAATTAACCAGTTTGCCAGCGCCGAGGGCTGTTTCCCCAGACAACAGCAAGCCGAGCGACCCTAAGGCTGGCCAGGGGGCCTACATTTGTAATAGGCAGAGTATTTGAAAAGTGTAATTGCTTAACATATTTCCCCAACAATTTCAGCAGTGCATGTCTGGATACTTTTTGAATGTTATGAGAATATTTGCCTGCACCAGCACCTCAGGCAGCACATTTCAGATTCCAACCACTGCCTGTGTGGAAAATATTCCTCTTCAGATTCTCTCTGAACGGAGAGGAGAGGAGGAGAAGATGGCAACGCGACGACAGCGTGCGCAGCCACTTTGGTGGTGATGTCTGTTATCTGTCAAGTAGGGGACCATGCACAATTCTGATTTGATGAAGACAAACGTGAAAGCACGGAGGAACATCTGGAAAACTTCTGAAACGCCCGCTTCGCTGCCACTGCTACTGTGTAGTAACCGGAATCTCCGGAGCAGAAGGCTCCGAAAACCTCGGCTTTGCTTGTTTCAGCGGCTGGGGCGAGGTCGATGGCGCTCGGCAGAGGGTGGCGCTCGGGAGGCTGTATTGGAGAGGCTGGTTGGGAGCTCAAAGTTTTTGGACGGATGGGCTCAATGTCGGCTGTGGTTGGCTTCTTCCAAGACATCAGCAAGTTGATGGTGCCTGGAGGTTTATGGCAGGGAGTTTCTCCCTTTTGTTGCCTGCTATCGGGGACTTGGGAGTCGATCGACTCAGGGACTTTTGAGACTTTATTTACCGTACCCATGGTTTGTTCTTCATCAAATTATGGTATTGCTTTGCACTGCTGTAACTATATATTATAATTATGTGGTTCTGTCAATGATAGTCTTTGGTTTGTCCTGTTTTCTGTGATATCACTCCAGAGAAACATTGTATCATTTCTTAATGCAGGTATGCATTTCTAAATGACAATAAAAAGAGGGCTGAGTGTTCTCATAATCTAATATACTAATCTAATCCAATCTAATCTCTAAACCAACCGCCTGCCACTTTAAACCTGTCCTCTTTTGTCACCTTTGCAACTTCCAAACTGCTTTTGCTTGTATCAAAATTTGACTATTTGCATGACCTACTGTCATGTAACAACATGCTCTCTGAGTTTTTTTTTGTTAATCTTCCACCAACTCAGCATTAATCTTTTCTTGTTGTTCTGGCTGCCTTGGTTTGAGTAATCTTTTAGAAAGCTTTTCCAGTTGATATATGTTTGCAGCACATGAAAAAGGGGACTGAAACCTCATGGGCGCTGCTATAAAAAGGAGAGGGAAGTTACAGCAACCGATGACGTCCAAATAAATTTTTGTTCGGATAAAAGAAGGTGAGGGTGGGCGGGGCAGCTGGATTGATAAAGATTAATTTCCATTGGAGATAACAAATTAAGATTCCACAACATACTGACTGCACAGATACAAACTGGGTCAAAAGTGGAAAAATCAAACATTATCAACTCAGTGCTCACTTACAAAGGAATTAGTCTAGCAAAAGCTGCTTTCATTGGCAGTGACATATATGCAGCCTTATAGTGTATCAGGAAGAGATTTCTGCTCTGGAAAAATATTGGAGGTGGCTTTCGTGCCGTATTGTTCAGGAGCCTCAGCATTTTACAATACAAAACAGAATAGTCTTTTCCCTCAGACTTCAAACCTAACTCCGTAGTTAAGCATGGGCAAACGTTTTGGGTTGCCACCCCCATGGATCCCAGACCACTTCCCCTGTGGTCCCATCTCCCTTTCTGGCCACTGCATTAAAAACTATAAAGGATTTTGATTTATGATGCACAGTGAAAGAAAGTAAGAATTGCAAATTCAAAGCAATGAGAAATAGTTGCAAAAATTATTCAAATCAACAAATGACGCTGCAAATAAAATTATTTCTTTAATTACAATAAAAACAATTTTTATCAACGATCTTAGAGTGTACGTTACTAGTCCAACTATTCACTACATCATTGCTTTTACACCCTTCAGTGAAATGGATTGGCTCTTTGCAGTGATACCAGGTTCTCAACATCATGCTGAACGAGTCTTAGATCCCCAGTTTAGTAATTTGCATTCTGTTTCGTTGCTTTGAAAAAAGTGGACCAACTGCACTGAAACTGTGCTCCACTAAATATGATGTTGGAAAAGCAATAGGGATCATCTTGACCTCTTTCTACAGTGCATGATAGGACTCAGAAATTTCTTTCTGCAATTGAAAAACTTGATATAATTTTTTAAACATCAGCTTCAGTTCAGTCATTTCGTAGCAAGGTCAGTTTTTCCTCCATCCTTCTAAGTGTTCAGGAATGGATTTATTACCCAATGTGGAATTCTGATTGAGAGAAGATCCTGAAATCTCTCTTTATGTGGCTCACCGAGGTGGGCAGACTATACATGAAGATAGTCTAATGGTATTCTTTTTTTCTCTTTCCACTCAGAAAGACTCAGAAGTTGTAAAGTCACGAGGGTTAATATTGTACTTAAATAGGGTTAACTTGGACAGAAATGTAGAAATGATTGATTTGACTGTGATAACGTTCACAACATTTCCTTGTAATTGAAGACTGATTTGATTAAAATTTGTGACTAATTCTGACAAATAAGCGATGTCACACCCAATATTTTTGAGTTGATTACTGAAAGAAGCATTTGATTCTTCAAAGAATGCTATTAATTTTAAAAGTGCATAGAAGTATCTCAGCGGTTTCCTTTTGAGCGTCATCTGATTTCTATCTGCAACAGCAAGCGTTCAAACTATTCATCATTCTTAATAAAAAAATTCTTGAAATAGTGGAGAATTGAGAGCATGGGATTTGATTTTATTTACTGATGTTATAACAGTATTTAATGATTTGTGCAGCTGATTACTTAAATGTTTTCATGACAAGACAGTCTGTAAGTTACACAGTGAATGATAAATAAGTTAGGTACATTTTCAAGAAAGTAATTACCCCATGGTGGCATTCTGTCATTGACTGTGCCCTATCAGCTGCACATGCAAGAATGTTGGTGAGCAGAATGTCCTTCTCAAAATTACTCAACAACCCAAAATATTAACTCACCCTTCATCTATGGGAGGAAATACAGTCGACGGAGACGGAGGAATTGCGAGAAGGGAATGGCATTTTTGCAAGAGACAGGGTGGGAAGAGGAATAGTCCAAGTAGCTGTGGCAGTCTGTAGGCTTATAGTAGACAACAATAGATAAGCTGTCTCCAGAGATAAAGACAGAAAGATCAAGAAGGGGAGGGAGGTCCCCTTCTCGCAATTCCTCCATCTCTGCCGCATCTGCTCCCAGGAAGAGGCCTTTCATTCCCGGACGAAGGAGATGTCTTACTTTTTTATAGAAAGGGGCTTCCCTTCCTCCACCATCAACTCTGCTCTCAAACGCATCTCTCCCATTTCACGCACGTCTGCTCTCACCTCATCCTCCTACCACCCCACTAGGGATAGGGTTCCCCTTGTCCTCACCTACCATCCCACCAGCCTCCAGGTCCAACATATAATTCTCCATAACTTCCGCCACCTCCAATGGGATCCCACCACCAAGCACATCTTTCCCTCCACCCTTGTTCTGCTTTCCACAGGGATCGCTCCCTATGTGACTCCCTTGTCCATTCGTTCCCCTCATCCCTTCCTACCGATCTACCTCCCGGCACTTATCCTTGTAAGCGGAACAAGTGCTACACCTGCCCTTACACTTCCTCCTTCACCACCATTCAGGGCCCCAGACAGTCCTTCCAGCTGAGGCGACACTTCACCTGTGAGTCGGCTGGTGTGATATACTGCGTCCAGTGCTCCCGGTGTGGCCTTCTATATATTGGTGAGACCCAATGCAGACTGGGAGACTGCTTCACTGAACACTTACATTCTGTCCACCAGAGAATGCAGCATCTCCCAGTAGCCACCCATTTTAATTCCACGTCCCATTCCCATTCTGATATGTCTATCCATGGCCTCCTCTGCTGTCAAGATGAAGCCACACTCAGGTTGGAGGAACAACACCTTATATTCTGTCTGGGTAGCCTCCAACCTGATGGCATGAATTTGATTTCTCTAACTTCCGTTAATGCCTCCCTTTCTTACCCCACCCCTTATTTATTTTTATTTTTATTCCCCCCTTTTTCTCTTCTCTCTCTTTACCTCTCACGATCACTCCTTGCCTGCTCTCCATCTTCCTCTGGGCTTCCCTCCCCCTTTCTTTCTCCATAGGCCTCCTGTCCCATGATCCTCCCCCTTCTCTAACTCTGTACCCCTTTTGCCAATCAACTTTCTAGCTCTTAGCTTCTTCCCTCCCCCTCCTGTCTTCTCCTATCATTTCGGATCTCCCCCTCCCGCTCCCACTTTCAAATCTCTTACTATCTCTTCTTTGAAGGGTCTCAGCCCGCAACGTCGACTGTGCTTCTTCTTATAGTTGCTGCCTGGCCTGCTGCATTCCACCAGCATTTTTTGTGTGTTGCTTGAATTTCCAGAATCTGCAGATTTTCTTATGTTTGTGTGACTCACCCTGCATAGCTGTTTTTAGTCCCCTTACAAATAACAACTTTTAAACCGTGCTTTCTTTCATCTTTTATGAAGTGAACATAACCAAGAAGCAAAGATTTGTTTCCTGACAAAATTGACTCATCCAACTGCAGAGGAAATTCTGTTGTTCGAAGTATGTTGCACAATGTGTCTTACAGTATACATTCTCAGATATTTCAACTATTCATCTTCGAACAGAGTTGTCACTGACTGGAGTCCCTCTAGTTATTTAATATATTGACTTGTGTAAAACTGTACTCAGAGCCTCCTTTACTGCTGGCAGAATCAGATCTCTATTTGTATGGGGCAAAGCGCAATGAAATGTTGCTTGAATTACGCAAACCATGATCTGATTCTAACGTTTACATTATGGAATAATGATAATTTTCAATTGTCTATTGTTTGTCCAACCTCAAGCACTGCTATCAATAATGGGCAAAGTTATGACGTCATCATCGTTCAGACAAAGTCTGACTGTCTGCCTGAAGGTATATAAAATGGGACAGTGATATCTCGGTTGTGCCATGGGCTAGATACATTTAGCTAAGACCCTTCAAAAGGGCAGAATCTGGACTTTACCAGAACCTGAATGCCATACCCTAATTCACTGGAATTGAGTGACTACATGAGTAGAGTATGGGGGCCGTACTAGCTAACACTGTATTACAGTAGTGAATGGCAATACTGCTGGGCCTGGGAATAACACTTATCTTTACTCCAGATTTCTTATGATATGCCAAATATGGAAATATCACATTGCTTTTCAACAACTGTAATACATTTCCAGCAAAGTGTAAGAGAACTGTGGGTTAGCAAGAGATAAGGGGAGTAACATGATCATTGTAATCAATTATGAGGCACTGAGGATCACTGCTTATAATAAGTAATTTATTTCTTAAATTAAGCCTGTAATCCTTCAGTTGCCTTCTCCCCTTTGTTCCCCTCCCCCCATCACTTGCTTTATCTTTATTGCCCCCTTTGAAACTCCCACAGCCCCAAGGGGCAATATTGTCCACTTTCTGAACCACTAGTTAACTACATAAAAGTCGTAAATGCTGGCAGTTGGCACTGGTGTATTCAACTGACTAAGAAATTGAAGGTATGTATATAGTCATATGCACAACTACATGTATGATCAGGGACGATGAAAAGCTTACTTGCAGCAGCACAGGCACATAGTATCTGTTACACACCATTTACAAGATAAATATAAATTACAGAAAAATACAAGAAAGAACATAATTAGAACCAATAAAAGCAAAATCCATTGTAGTGCAAAGTGCTCTTATCGTGGCCAGCCTGAGGTTCTGGTTAGGGTTGTGGAGGTTATTTCAAGAACTGATTAGCTGAGAGAAATTAGCTGTTCTTGAACACGGTAGTGTGAGATTTCAGGCTTCTGTATCTCCCGATGGTATCTGCAAGAAAATGGCATGGCCGAATGTTGGGAATCTTTGATGATGGATATTGTTTCATCGGAAGGAGTAATGCATTCAATTGAATACAATTATATTCCTGCAGTGGAGGAGGTATTTAGAAGGTTGAACCTTTTTTTTTGTTTTGTTTTCTCATGATGTTGGAACTATTCCATTAGGATGTACTCATGCTTGGCAAAAAGTGGTTAATTTTGGTTGTTGTATTGAACTCAAGATGCATTAACATTTAATATCCATAAACACAAATAATTCAAAATAACAAGGGCTCTTTAACTGATGGGATTTATCAGTGCATTGATTCTGCAAGCTCCGCAGTGAAGCTTTTCTGCAATTTGAAATCTACCTACTCTGATTATACGGCAGTACATGCGCGAGACCCCTGACATTCGATAGATATGGTGATACCAGCTGGCGTTATCTCGACCTCTTGTAAAGAGAGAGTGGATTTCACCATTCATGTTGAGCAAGAGCTGAAGCAAAACTACTCAGCAATCTGCCAGGAAATGAGCTTGAAACCCAAAATGACCACGACAGTCACAAAATCTTGTTGGTTACACTTAACAAGCCTGTTAGCTGCTTGGCTGAGTACTGGAGGCTTTTCGGAAAATTGCAACAAGCTGGCCAAGCCCCTGGAGCAAAATTCCACAGGTTGATCAATTTTAACAAAGTCTCTGTTTTCTTTTCTGTAGTCATGCACACTCTCAGTTTCTTATCCCTTTCCTTGTTTTGCTTTAATCTTCCCATCTTTTTCACGTCACTTCACTGTCCAGTGCACCGAATTAAAAGAAAATGCAATCAGTTAGTGAAGTGTACGTGTGTATTTTGGAGACCATGCGAGTCACTCTTAAAGCAAAATGCAGTATCTGTATGGATATCATTTACTACCAGTAGCTTTCATTTGTGGAGAAGAAATTAAAATATTCCATTCTATGAGATTTTCTTTTCAACCTTTGTTGAGAGTACTTGCAATTGTAAACAACAGGTTGTATTGTGATTGAAGGTATTCATACATCATTATCATTTACAGTATTTGTGAGTGTAAGGCATTGAACTTTAATAAGAACTCAGGAAGATACAACTGATACGTGCTCTGGAGTAGGTCAATGTAGACTTGTTTATCTCCTTAAACTAATGATGCCTAATTACACCAATCCCTTCTGCCTGCAAACACTCCATATCCGTCCATTCTCTGAATATTCATGTGCATACATAGAAGCTTCTTCATCCCCTACATCACCCCTGGGAACACATTTCAAGGATGCACATTTTTTTTGTGTGGAATAAGCGCTTGCCCCACACATTTTGAACTTTCCCCTTCTCATCTTAAACGCACGCTGTCTGGAATTCAACATTTTGATCCTGACAAAAGATGCTATCTAGCTATGGTTCTCATAATTTTATACAATTCCATTATGTCTCCCCTCAGCCTCCACTGTTCCAGAGGAAAAAACAAAACAAAGTTTGTTCAACCTTCCTTCAGAACACCTACCATCCCGCTAGCATCCTGGCAAATCTCACTGCATCCTCTCCAAAGCCTTCACGTCCTTCCTATAATGGGGTTCAAGAGTTGAGTGAACCAGCATTGTGGTAAAAGATTTATACATTAGGTCTGATAATTGCAGATTTAGATGGTTTTCCGTGTAATTTTGCAGCCTCATCATCATGAAGGAATGTAGAATTTGGAGCACAGCATTCCCAATTTGCTTTAAGCCTATTACTTAGTATTGGTTACTTGTAATTTGTCAGTCCCATTCATTCAGAGCCAGTTTGGGATGCATAAACTTAACAACTGAGACTGTTGAGAGTGTGTTGTGGTAACGGATAGAGGAAATAATGGATGTGGGTAGTCACAGGAACAGCAGAAGAGTGGTGGGAGAGAAACTGGTGAGAGGATCAAGGCCAACTGTGTGGGACTAGTATAGGAAGTTGAAGAGCTGACAAGTACAGGAAAACAAAAGGAAAAAAAAAACAATTATATGGTAGCTTCACCAAGAGGGGGAACATTTAGCTTCCCCAAGTGGAAGCTCACTCTGGACTGGTGTTAGTGCAGCTTCTACACTTTATTTTGCATTGCTATTATTCTACTCAATGTACTGTGTAATGATTTGACTGTATGAACAGTATGCAAGTCAGGTCACTGTACCTTGGTACATGTGATATATGAACCAAACGAAATCCAATAACAATACCAGCTTGTTCCTCAATAAAGCACTGCTTGTTAATGTAAATTCTGTTTAAGTCACCTCACGGTATTCATTTCCCTGGCACCTTGCATGTGCTTTGCTTAAAGTCATTGTAACCGGGATCGTGTAAGCCCTTTGGGCTTGCTGGAAATTAAGCACACTCTTAAGCGCAAACCAGAAATAAGTCCAGCAGAGTTTTCTTCATGAAAAATTTGTTGAGGAAGTTGAAATGGAGAAGCTGCTACTGCAGATAAGCAAGCTGACAGGGTCAGACTAATTGGCCTGGCTGAGATCCTCTGATTAACAGAGAGCTGACATGCCAATGAAACTAATAGAAAAAAGCTTTATCTCTTCCCTTTACACGGTAACCTTGAGCCATAGCCCCAAGCTGCATTATAATTCTAGTAAGTGAGCCATAGAAGGCATGGAAAGGGAGGCATTAGCACTTTGAGTAAAATATATGGCTGCGATACCTATCCTCCTCCATTCACAATAAATTGGACTCCTTTGCTTTAATATTTACTTGCTGGGATGAGATGGCCGTCTGTGAGATGAAGAATGGTCTGCCAGTAGCACTTGAAGGTGACCTGTCAGTCGGGATGGACAAATCTTCCGCTTTGTGAAACATACAAAATAAATCATTAAAGCAGGCAGTCACACAGTCCACGGTTTAAATCACCCCAGATTTATTATTGGAATTAATGCTTCATTTGGTCAGAAAAATGGAGAGTGGGGAAAATCACAAGCACTTGAGGGGTTTCAATACTGGAGCGGTCCTTCTATTGATTACCAGGAATGTCGTTCTGATCTCTTGTTTATATCAGGCACAGCTTTGTGACGGATTTGCTGATCTGAGCTAATGACTTCCAGATAAGGTGGAAGAAATGCGGTGTGTCACAGCTGATTGGACCTGATAGCAATACAAAAGGCATTTGAAAGTATGCCTCAGAACTTTGAAAGGCTTAGAATCTTTCCAGTGTGTTAGTACTGCTAGGCAGAGTTTTTTTTATTTACAAAGAAATGCATTGACATTAACATCAGAAGACATGGAGTTCTCAGAAAGCAAAATACACAGACAATGATTCTAGTTCCTAACCCAGCAATAGGCTATGTGTTGATTCACATGTAGCGAGCTGCCAGCTATCAGCAGTACACACTTGGCTATACGTGTGTTGAGCTGGAGGTACAAGTGCCCAATGCAATGGATGCCCCACCTACTCTACCACTGCAATCACCATTGTGCCTTACTGAGGGGAGTGATTGTGTGCACTTTGCACCTGCCCTCTCAGGGAACGCTTGTGTAAAGGTAAAATCCCCTTTACCAACCCTGTGTGAAAATGGACTTTAAAATTTTAGACTTTTAACCATATAACCATATAACAATTACAGCATGGAAACAGGCCATCTCAGCCCTTCTAGTCCGTGCCGCACTCTTATTCTCACCTAGACCCACCGACCTGCACTCAGCCCATAACCCTCCATTTCTTTCCTGTTCATATATCTATCCAATTTAACTTTAAACAACAACATCGAACCTGTCTCAACACTTCTGCTGGAAGCTCATTCCACACAGCTACCACTCTCTGAGTAAAGAAGTTCCCCCTCGTGTTACCCCTAAACTTTTGCCCATGTCAACTCACGTCCTCTTGTTTGAATCTCCCCCATTCTCAATGGAAAAAGCTTATCCACATTAACTCTATCTATCCCCCTTATAATTTTAATCACCTCTATCAAGTCCCCCCTCAACCTTCTACGCTCCAAAGAATATTGATGTTTAATCAATGTTTAACATTTTCTAAAAATCTATTTTAAAATATTTAATTCCATATGTTTATTAAATATACATAAACGGTTCAAAAGACGTTGATGGGAAATACTGTTAATGCATTACTGCATTGTGGGGCTGGGTCTTGGTATGCACCACCTGGGGCTTATTTGTTACCCAGAGCCTGCTTCACCTCCTGCCATTCACTCTCTGGATCTGGAAAAAGTAGGGGTGAGCTGGTGGGTACAGTAAACAGCGCAATGGTGACATCAAGGATCCAGCCTCCTTTCCTCTCCATCGTCATTTACCACAGCCCCATCTGTGGAGAAGAAGACAAGTAACAGTTCGGTCTGCTGACTAATCATCAGAAAAAAAAGGGTAGAATGAGCTTCATATAGCCAATAACGTCCCTTTAAATTTCTCTCTGTGTTTAGTTGAATTGTTTTAAACACCAGTGCAGTGTTTGAAATGACTGAGTGGTAGTTATTGATGGTCATAAGCTAGATTGATTGTAGCTGCCCAGTTAAGCTTAGATGTTAATCAACAATAGTCATTGTGGCTTCAACGACCTGTGTGCTACAGTTTTAAGTTCCTCCCTTCTCCAACACTTCACCTTTCCTCCTCAGTAAATAGATTAAAACTGGTACTCTTTACTAAGATTTATTTTATTACTTAATCTAATATTTTCTCATAATGCCTTATGTTAATTTTTGTTGATATACCTGTTGCGAATTGTCTTGAAGTGGTTGGTATCTCAGAAATAGGCAGAGCAGTGTTGTAGCAGCTAGCACTGTTGTTTCAGCTCAAGGGATTCCAGTTCGAAGCAACACGAAAAATACCGGGGAAACTTAATGGGTCAACTATATCCATGGAGGGAAATGGACAGTCAAAATTCTGGGTTAACAACTTGCATCGGGATTGGGGAAGGATCTTGAACCGAAATGTCAACTGTGTATTTCCCTCCACAGATGATGTCTAACACTCTGAGTTCCTCCAGCATTTTGTGTCTTGCTCCAGATTTCCAGCATCTGTAGTCTCCCTTGTGTAGACGTGAAAAGTGTGAAATTTGGTTAATAGGCTCCTATATATTACCCCTTAGGGTAGGTAAGTGGAAAATAACTGAACGAGAGTGTGTGAGAGAGGATAAACTGCAGAGCTGCCAAGGAAACAGAAGGGAGAGAATGGAGCAGATGGGATTAATCTTCTGGAAGGTAGCATGGATCAAATGGGCTGAATGGCCTCCTTATGTGTTATAAACAATGTGCTGTTCCTGGTTTGAGAAAATCAAATCCCTATCTTAGTTAATTATAGGCTTGATTTACCTGGGATTTCAAAGGTATACATCCTCCCAGTGAAAGACTAAGGGATGGAGGTAGTTGCAACTATCAGTAGCTCATTCTCAAATCCAATAGATGCCTCTAGCATTGAGTTGTGCTCGTAATGATGGGTTTGGAACAGCACGCTAATACCTCCCAAAATGGATAGGTAGCATTAACCTTAAGAAATACCCATTACATTTCTGACCCAAATAACTCAGAGTAATATGTTGCCTTTTAAAGTGTTTGCATCGACCCAGTATGTGTGCTGTGATGATTTGCACCGACCCTTGCAATATGAATTTCAAGCTCACATCACTGATGTGACAGTGCCCATTGTCAACCTGCAACTGGAGTCTTTCTTTATTCTAATAGCAATTGCATCTTTCTTTGTAGTATAAAAAGACATTAATAACATGATCTATTTGCACTCGCTCATGTTCTGTTACTTTATTTTGATTTTGGAGTTTGGTGGAACAATGGTCTGGGTTGGAAGATATTAGTTCAAGTCATGCTGGCTCATCATTGCTATGACAGTCAGTGAGAAACTTGTATCCAATGGATATAAAGTATAGAAGAAAGAACAGTACAGGCCATTCAAACTACAATTTTGTGCCAATCTTTTAACCTACTCCAATATTAATCTAATGTTTCCCTCTTCTGTAGTCCTTATTTTTCATTCATTCATGTGCCAATCTAAGAGTCTCTTAAAATGTCTGTAATGTATCTGCCTTTAAGACTATCCCTGCAGAGCATTCCACACACCTATCACTTACTGTAAAAAAAACCTTCCTCTGATATTCTTCTATAGTTTACTCCAATCACCTTAAAATTATGCCCTCTTGTATTAGTCATTACCATCCTTGGAAAAAGTCTCTGGCTGCCCATTCTATTAATGTCTCTTATCATCTTGTACATCTTTATTAAGTCACCTCTCACCTCCTTCGCTCCAAAGAGAAAGGCCCTAGCTCACTTGACCTTTCATCAGGAGACATGCTCTCTAATTCAGGGCAGCATCCTGGTAAATCTCCTTTGCACCCACTCTAGAGATTTTACATTTTTCCTATCATGAAGTGACTAGAAATTAACACAATACTCCAAGTGTGGTCCAACTAGAGCTTTATAGAGCTGCAACAATATCTTGTGGCTCTTGAAGTCATTCCCCTAACTAATAAAGGCCAATACACCTATTAACTTGCATGGCAGCTTTGAGGGATCAATGAACGAGGTCAGGAGAGGCCCACTGTTTCCCTTGCTTCACAAGGCTCAAGGGAACCACTCTATCAGACAAGATATTACACTGTTCGTCCTTAAACAGAATGGCCTTTAATTCTGTAAAGTTCTACAGCAGCCTTGTGTTGCAAAATGGAAGGTTAGCAGTGAGGTTGACAATGCCTACTAGCCCAACATTTAGAGCCATTGGGGGACTTCAGTTCTCTTTAGCGGGATTGAAAAGGGTCGGGTACAGCTGGGATTAATAGCGCTTGGTTTAGTCATTAATCATCTATATCCCTCCTTTCTATAACTTGAGAATTTATTTACATTTATCTCAGTGTAAGAATTGGTTAGAACAGTGAGGTTTCTAACTGTAAGGATTAAGAAGCTCAGGTGAGTTGGTCCTCTAGCAAGATGGTGCAATTGCCATGTGACAAATTTGCAGAATTTTGTTTCAAATGGCAGAATGGTGAAATGAAGGCACAAATTCCAAATTTTTGTACTTATAAGACCATAAGATACAGAAGCAGAAGTCAGCCGTGCGGCCCATCGAGACTACTCCTCCATTCAATCTTGGGCTAATCCAATTCTCCCAGTCATCCCCACTCCCCTGCCTTCTCCCCATACCCTTTTAATGCTCTGGCTAATCAAGAACCTATCTAACTCTGCCTTAAGCGCACCCAATGACTTGGCCTCCACAGCCGCTCATGGCAACAAAATCCACAGATTTACCACCCTCTGACTAAAGTAATTTCTCCGCCTCTCTGTTCTAAGTGGACGTCCTTCAATCCCAAAGTCGTCCCCTCTTGTCCTAGACTCCCCTATCATGGGAAATAACTTTGCCATTTCTAATCTTTTCAGGCCTTTTAACATTTGAAATGTTTCTATGAGATCCCCCCTCATTCTCTTAAATTCCAGGGAATACAACCCTGAAAGCTACCAGACATTCCTCATACAGTAACCCTTCCATTCCTGGAATCATTCTCGTGAATCTTCTCTGAACCCTCTCCAGTGTCAGTGTATCCTTTTGAAAGTAAGGAGCCCAGAACTGCACACAATACTGCAAGTGTGGTCTACTTGGTGCATGACAGGAAATTTTTTTTTGAAAATTAGGGCTCCCAAGGCTGAATTTTGATTGCTGCAAGAAAGTTACTACAAGTTCAAACAAATGAGAAGTTCAAAGTTCACAAGTTCAATGCTCAAAGAAAATTTATTATCAAAGTTCTTATATGTCACCAATTACTACCCTTAGATTCATTTTCTTGAACATGTTCACAGTGGATCACAGAAATAAAATGGAATCAATCAAAAACTACACATAAAGACTGACAAGCAACCAATGTGCAAAAGACAAAATGTACAAACAAAAAAATGATAATAATAAATAAGTAAATAAATAATATTGAGAACATGAGTTGTAGAATCGTTGAAATTGAGTTTATAGGTTGTATTCAGTGTTAAGTTCAGTGTTGTGGTGAGAGAAGTTGTCTACACTGGTTCAGGAGGCTGATGGTTGAAGGGGAATAAATGTTCCTTAATCTGATTATCTGGGACATCAGACTCCTGTAGGAGAAGTCAGGAGAATGGGAATAACAGGAATAATAAATCAGCAATTATCGAATGGCAGAGTTGATTTGATGGTGTGATGGCCTTATTCTGCTCTTATGCCTTATGGTCTTAGGTTGGTCAATTGTTTAATTAATTTTAGTGATAGTTCCTGTGACGTATGCTAATCTCAATTTTCTACTCCAGCTATACAAAACTCTGCTTCAGAACTAGCACTTTATAAATTTGAACCCAGCAACTCAAAGCAAAGTCCAAATACTAAAAGCCACCACAAAACTACATACAGGTGATTCTACTATGACATGATAGTTCTGTTTCTAAGAAACCTTGCATTACAGAAAATCGTATTACTGCAGAACAGGTTGTAGTTGCCTTTGAAGCATAGATTTAAACAAGTTTTCCCAGTAGCAATAGCTTTATAATACAAATATTGTTTCCTAATCTACCAATGTGTCATAACCAATTTACATTATCGAAACATGCATTATAACAGACCACCTCAATGTTTAAAGTAAATTTATCAACAAAGTACATATATGTCACCATATACAACCCAGAGATTCATTTTCTTATGGGCATACACAGTAAATCTAAGAAACAGAATAGAATCGATGAAAGACTGCACCCAATAAGACGGACAAACAACCAATTTGCAAAAGACAACAAACTGTGGAAATACAAATATTGTGGTCGACATGGCAGGGAGAGTTTTTCTTCTTTCTCCCGTCTGTGTGAGATGTGTGACATTTGAGATACTTTGAACTTTACTGTGCTCACGGACTTCATCAAGTTATGGTATTGTTACACTGTTTGTAACTATGCTATAATTATGTGGTTTTGTCAGTTTTTTCAGTCTTGGTTTGTCCTGTGTTTTGTGATATCACACTGGAGGAAATAATGTATCCTTTCTTAATGCATGCATTACTAAATGACAATAAAAGAGGACTACGTGTCTTCATAATCATATCGAGAACATGAGATGAAGTGTCCTTGAAAGTGAGTCCATAGGTTGTGGGAACAGTTCAGCGATTGGGCGAGTGAAGTTATCCCCTCTGGTTCAAGAGCCTGATGTTGAGGGGCAATAACTGTTCCTGAACCTAGTGCATGGATCTTGAGGCTTCTGTGTCTTCTTCCTGATGGCAGCAGTGAGAAGAGAGCATGGTCTGGATGGTGGGGGTCCTTGATGACAGATGCTGTTTTCCTGTGACAACACTCCATGTGCTCAATGGTGCATAGGGCCATGATGGACTGGGCATTATCCACTACCTTTTGCAGGATTTACAACCTGCAATTAAATAATACAGATCATGCCTGGGTTCTCAACATCCCTCTCATGGACACTTATGTACATTCAAATGAGCTTCCATGATATTATTCAATTCAGAATTCCAGCGTAGATATGAATGACAGAAATAGTTTCTTCCCTCCACTTTAAGTAATTTTTCTTTCTTATCAGTGTTTTAATGTCAGTCATTACAATATTATGGAGATATGGTTACGATATGGAGTAATTGTTAAGTATTTTCTGACTAATGGACAACATTGACTAAAAGTCGTCTGTAAAAATGGAGCCCACTTTTTCTCCAGGGACTACCTGCGTTCAGCAAAAAAAAGTTTGCAGTATTTCTTACAGGTATTACTTTGAGTAGGAGACAGTACTTTATTGGATTCTGAAAGATGTTAAAGTAAAACTTTATTTTGACCTTTGTTGCATAAAATAAAAGTGCTTTTAAACTTAATTTAACAATAAGTTCTAGTATTTTGCTTACAGGGGAAACATTTCAGAACTCAACCAAAACACTGTCTCTGTTGTTTGAGTTGATGGAATTTGAGGTGAGGTGGATTATTCCTGTTTTTTAGTTGAAGGAGAAAAAAACTTCTTATATTTCTATAGTACCATTCATAAAAAGGATCATAAATGGCTGTGACATAAGTATAACTGCACAGTTTAGGATAGCTTTAGTGTTACAGAATGGAAACTGAGCGGTGAACTTGACACACTGCACAACATCTTTGTTTTTTAGTCAGCAAGTCACTTGAAAAGTATTCCATTGACACTGGAGTTCACACTGGAAGTTAAAAAAAAAGCAGAAATGTGCTAGGTGCCAATAGGGCTAGTCATAGTTAATTAACATGTGCTTTCTTCCTTCCTTTATATAAGTCCAGTATCTTGACCTCTTAATCCTGCTGCTCTTTAATCTTGGTCTCAACCTTGATTTCCTGCTTGCCTCCCTTAATCTCCTAATAGTCCTCAGTCACTCTCCCTCTGCAGCTTTCTGTAATTGATGATTGGTTTACTCTGGTCACATGTACCTAGGTAACAGTGAAATGTTTTCTTTTACATAACATTCATACAAGCAACTTCAAACTATAGGTACATCAAGCAAGTAGAAATGGCAAAGCAACACACACAACACGCAGGAGGAACTCAGCAGGTCAGGCAGCATCCGTGGAAAGGGATGGTCATCGTTTCAGGCCGAGACCCTTCGTCAGGACTGAAGAGGGAAGGGGCAGGGGCCCTATAAAGAAGGTGGGGGCATGGTGGGAAGGAGAGGGCTGGAAGGTTCCAGGTGAAAAACCAGGGGAAAGATCAAGGGGTGGGGGAGGAGATAGGCAGGAAAGGTGAAGAAGGAATAGGTGAAAGCACAATCGGTAGTAGAAGGAGGCGGAACCATGTGGAAGGTGACAGGCAGCTAGAGGAGGGGGCAGAGTGAAACTGGGGTGAGGGAAGGGAGGGGGAGGGAATTACCGGAGGTTGGAGATTTCAATATTCATGCCAAGGGGCTGGAGACTACCCAGACGGTATATGAGGTGTTGTTCCTCCAACCTGAATTTAGCCTCATCATTTCAGTAGAGGAGGCCACGTATGGACATATCCGAATGGGAAGGTGAAGCAGAGTTGAAGTGGGTGGCAACCAGGAGATCCTGTCTGTTGTGGTGGACGGAGCGGAGGTGCTTGACGAAGCGGTTCCCCAATCTGCATTGGAGGAGGCCGCACCAGGAGCACCGGATGCAATAGATGACCCCAACAGACTCACAAGTGAAGTGTTGCCTCACACAACAGACAGGATCTCCTGGTTGCCACCCACTTCAACTCTGCTTCTTATTCCCATTCGGATATGTCCATACATAGCCTCCTCTACTGCCATGATGAGGCCAAACTCAGGTTGGAAGAGCAACACCTCATATACCGTCTGGGTAGTCTCCAGCCCCTTGGCATGAGCATTGAATTCTCCAACTTCCGGTAATTCCTCCTCCCCCCCCCACCCCCCACTTCCCCCATCCCAGTTTCACTCTATCCCCTCCTCCAGCTGCCTATCACGTCCCTTATGGTTCCGCCTCCTTCTGCTACCCATTGTGTTTTCCCCTATTCCTTCTTCACCTTTCCTGCCTATTCCCTCCCTGCTTCCCCTCCCCCACCCCTGATCTTTCCCCTTACTGGTTTTTCACCTGACACCTACCAGCCTTCTCCTTCATACCCTCCCCCTATCTTCTTTATAGGCCCCTGCCCCCTCCCACTTCAGTCCTCAGGGTCTCGGCCCGAAACACTGACCGTCCGTTTCCATGGATGCTGCCTGACCTGCTGAGTTCCTCCAGTGTGTTGTACGTGTTGCTTTGACCCCAGCATCTGCAGGGTATTTTGTGTTTACAAATGGGAAAGCAATAACAAGTTGCAGAATAAAGTGTTACAGTGACAAAGTACAATGCAAGATATAAGGACCAAGCCAGGGTACATCATGAGCTCAAGAGTGTGACTCTATTGTACAAGACTTCCATCCTTATAACAGCAAGGATGGCACCAAGATTGGGGGCGCAGCAGAAGACTGTCAAAGCTTGCGGTGTGATCTGGATCAGCTGGTAAAATAGGCTGAAAACTGTTAGATGGAATGTGATACAGCCAAGTATGAGTTGTTGCACTTTGGGAGGTAAAACCAGGGTCAAATTTACACGGTGAGCAGTAAGGCATTGTGGAGTGTGATAGAACAGAGGGATCTGCGAATATAGATCGATAATTCATTGAAAATAGTATCACGGGTAAAATGGGTTAAAAGGAGAACTTTTTTGGCATGTCAGCCCCCATAAATTAAAGTATGGAATACAGGAGCTGGGATGTTATGTTGAAGTTGTATAAGGTCTTCCAGCCGGGTATAAGTATCGATAATAACCAATGTTTTGATGACACACTCCACCGTCTTCATCAGGGATAATGCCTGGGCATGACTAGTCCAGTGATATTCATACCCCCGTAGTTCATCCCTGCTGACTGATTAGTCCTCATCCAGTCAGGTTTCCACACTCCCACCTTGTTTACAATTGAACTAAGATGAATGACTTGCTCTGAGAAACTGGAATTCGATAGTAAACAAGATGGGAGAGCAGAAGCCTGATTGGATGATGACTAACCATTCAAGAGGGATGGACTATGGGGTTATAAATACCACCAGACTAGACATGCCCAGGCAGCATCCCTGATGAAGATAGTGGAGTTTGTCTTTGAAATGTCAATTATAATTAATACGTAGCCGGCTGGAAACCCAAGAAGAGTTTTCTGTCATTTATGCCGGGAAAGCACTTGATAATTTTTGTGCAAAATGTTGGTGAGGTCTAGTTTGGGGTATTGTGTGCAGTTCTGCTCACTACCTACAGGAAAGATGTTGTTAAGATAAAAAGTGTGTGGAGGAAATTTACAAGGATGTTGCCAGGACTTGAGAACTTGAGTTATAGAGGAAGTTTGATTACCATAGGACTTTATTCCATGGCGCGTAGGAGAATGGAGGGAGATCTGAATGAGATATACAGAATTATGAGGGGTATAGGTAGGGTAAATGCAAGCAGTCTTTTTCCATTGAGGTTAGATGATACTAGAACTGGAGATCGTGGGTTAAGGGTGAAAGGTGAAATGTTTAAGGTGAACATGTGGAACAACTTTTTCACTCAGAATGTGGTGAGCTTGTGGAACAAGCTGCCGGTGGAAGTAATGGATGTGGGTTTGATTTCAACATTGAAGAGGAATTTGGACAGTGCAGGTCAATGGAAATAGGAAGATTAATCGTTCAGCACCGACTACATAGGCTGAACAGCTTGCTTCTATGCTGTAGTGTTCTGTGATTCTATGACTCCAACAGCAGGATAAAAACATCTTGAACCTGTCCATGTGCTGGGCAGTGTGTGTTTTCAAGATGTTGTATCTTCAACCCCTTGGAAAAAGGAAAAGAGTGAATGACCAAGGTAGGAGGGTTGTTTAATCATGTGGGCTGCTTTCTTCAAACAGCAGGAAGTGTAGACAAACTCCATGAGGGAGGGATGCTGAACATTTCTGACCCAGAGAGCAGCCCTTCTAAGAGAATAAATTTTCCTCTCTTCCATTTAGAATGGGTGGCCACAAACTAGGAAAGTAGTCACCCTGGTTCTGGAAGACTGCATAAAGAGACAAGCCTTCAGTATTTACATTGTGCCGAGCCCCCTCAGACAGGTCTCTCATTCTTCTCACCTCCAAAGAGCATAGGTCCATCCTGTTAAACTCTTTCTCATAGTACAACTCCTTAATCCCAGAAATCAATCTAATGGAACTTCCACAAAGAGATTATACTCCTCTTTCATCAGGGAGACTAAAAGTCTACAGAGTCCTCTTGGTGTTTTCTCACCAACACCCTGTGTGGGTTGTAGCAAGAATTCTTACTTTTGTATTCCATCTCCTTGGCAATAATTACTTGCTGTACTTGCACGGAGTTCTTTGTGTTTTGAATATGAATTTACCCAGATCTCACTGAACAGAACCATTCTGTATTCTGAATCAATTTAAGCAATATTCTGCTTTTGTATTCATCCTACTAGCCTTCTTTCACATTGTCGCCAAGTATCTAGCAAATGAATGAAGTGGCCTTGGAGATGCAAGAGACTGCAGATGCTGGAAATCTAGAGCAACACACAAAAAGCTGGAGGAACTCAACGGGTCAGGCAACATCCACAGAAGAAAATGGGTAGTTGATGTTTCAGATTGAGACCCTTCATCAGGTCTGGAAAGAATGAGAGGAAGTGGGGGTAAAAAGGAGGGGGTCAGGAAGGGGTGAGGCAAGAGCTGTCAGGTGATAGGTGAATCCAAGTGATGGTGTTATAATGTAGAGACCCATGTTCAAATGTTCAAAATCCAGACTAAATTTATTATGATGAATAAAGTTATATATGGCAGTTCAGGAGTCTGATGGTTGTAGGGCAATAACTGTTCCCGAACCTGCTAGTGTGGGACCTAAGGCTTCTGTACCTCTTGTCTGACTTTAGTGCTGAGAAAAGGGCATTGTTTGGAAGGTGGATGGTACTACTCTGATGTACTAAGCATAACTGGTTGTGACGTGCATCTGATTCAGTAACTTCTGCAGAGAACAATTGTCCGAAGGACTCACAAATGGATTTTCTTAATGCAAAACACCAGGCATCCAGGAAAAAGCCAGGGAACTTGCAGGCCACAGAGCAAAGCTTGGCACTTTCTTATCCAATTCCCTGCCTTGTTGATGTTAATGAACCTGAAATCCTCACCATAATTAGTTGTGGGAATTGTTTATATTTCCTAACAGATGATGCGCTTATAATGAAGCGAGTGACAGAGAATTTGAGCCCCTCTGTGGTGTTCATTCCCTTTCAGTGTCGAAGGCTGAGGAGAAGCTTTTAAAGAAAATAGCTATAAATTGGCTTTCTGTTAAGGGATGGCGCTGAAAGGATTTGCATTTATATAGCACCTTTCACGTATTTAGAATGTTCAAAAACACGCTGCTTTAATAAACATTGCTGAATTAGCACAGTAACCTGAGAAATTATTGGCTGTTGCAAAGGTTCGTGGGCAATATTAAGTGCCTGATGCCTGCTTCAGCCTGGCCTGTGGTATAGGAAGGGCCAAGCCCAAGTGAAGGCTCCGCATTGTGAACACAGCTGTAGGAGCCGAAGAGCTAATTGCTCCTTATCTCTCCGTCCCATTCATCTTCATTTCTTCCCAATTACTGGGAATTATTGGTGCTCTCCGATGGATGTGAAAGTTAATCCTTTTGGCTTTTGTGGTTCAACTCACAATTTGAAGCAGCTAATTTTCCAGCAAGGATATGGGGTTAGCTGACAGATGCAAAACCAATTTACAAAGTAGTGCAATTCAATATTATGGTTTGATCTGACCTACCATATGCTTTACATTTTAGTTTTGAAAATTAGATTCAAATCCTTTTCCTAGTTGAACAAAACCTTGACATTAAAATAATCCATTAATTTTCAATTGTCTCTATAGCTTTGCTCCTCCCCATCTCTGTAACTGTCTTCAACACTACAGCCCTCTGAGATCTCAGTTCTCCTCCCATTCTCACTGCTTACACATTCTCAGACTTAATTATTCAACTTTTGGCTGTTATGCCTTTAGTTGCCACAGGCCTAAACTCTAGCAATTTCCCTTTACTGCTTTCTGCTCCTCTAGGGCAGTTTTCCCATTTGGTCCTCTGTGTAACACCTTCTTACATGATTAGTTGACCATTTTTTTTTGTTTAGTATCACTAGTAGAAGGTTCCTCAGGACTTGTTGCTATGTCAAAGGCAGTACAGGTTTACCGCAGGTTATGAACCCTGAACCTGATGTGTTCAGCCTGTACGTACGAGCAAGTGTTTGGGAGACCAGCAGGATTGGATTCCCAGCTGCAGGCATTTCTCCTGCTGGGGAAGTTGTTTTGTGGCAACGTTGTTGCATCTTGCTGAGAAATATGACTGATTGAGGTGAATGCCCTGCTTTAACAACACATTGCGCTTGGTCAGCCAATGTTTTTGTTTTATTTAAATATACTGATCGGTGGTCATATTTTCAACTTGCAAACTGTTCACATTACCAACAGATCTCTGAAATGGAATCTGGGAATCACCTGTATCTAATTGGATTATGCTTGTCTGAAAGGAATTTAGCTTCCCCACAACTTAATGGAAAGCAACAGTGGTTAAAACTTCAGATTTCACATAAGTGGCACTGAAGACACTCTCTATCTGTTGTCTCTCTGACCTTTTAGAGGAATTTAAAATCATAGATGGGATAAATGCACATGGTTTTCATTTTCCTAGGGAAAAAAGAGAGGGTATAGATTTAAGTTCAGAAGGAACCTGAGGAGTTAGGTCTTCACACAGATGGTGGTGTGTATATGGAATGATCTGTCAGACAAAGTTTGTCTGACAATTAAAAGATCTTAGGGCAGGTACATGGACAGGTAAGGTTTAGAAAGATATGGGCCAAACGTGGGCAAATGGAACCAGAAAAGATGGGCATCTTGCTCAACATGGATGAGTTGGGCTGAATTATTTGATGACTCTCTGCCCACTTCAGCTCAGATGGGTGTGGACAGCTACTTCCAATGTGCAATTTACTCCATCTGGAGTGGGGAAAAAAAAATTAGCAGCCAGAAAAACTCAGATGGTCAGGCTGCTTCTGTGGAGGGAAAGGTGTAGGGCCAAGGCCCCTGATCTGGACTGGTCGTCCTGCCCAATTTATCATTGCTCTCTACTCTGTTTGTACTCTGCCCTACTCCATCTGGTGGTCAGTTTGAGAACTGGTAGAACTTGCCCACCTGAAACATAGACAGACCCAGGACTTGTCCACAATGGTCGCGTTCCCGAGTGAGTGAACAGGAAGCCTAGCTAATCTACTTCAATGATATATTTTATTCATAGAATTTTTATAGATACATTACAGATTGTCACATTAGGCATAGTGGACCACAGATCAATTAGGTTAAATACAATACAGGGCACTCGACGGTACTTTACTCCACTTACAGCGCAGATTGCATCAACATTTAAATTACAATGAACAGTTTCTGATATATACAGCCGGAGGGTCGGTTCCAGTCTCTCGCAGAACAATGTCCAGTTATTTATGGAGTCTATTTCCTTTCTGATTGCCAATGCAAAGGTTTTTTTTTAGCTGAGAAAAGGCACTTCATTGCCCATGTATGCAAAGTAACCAATTAACAAAGTACTGGCTCAAGCTCTAATAATTGAAAATGAGTGTACTGATTTTTTTTTGGGAGGTTTGAAATCTACTTTACCCAGTTGGAATCCAAAGGTGATGTAATCTTCAGGAAGCAAAAAAGACATTAAACATAAATAATTGGCAGAGAACAGAATCTGAGAGGACATTTCAGCTATTTTGCTGACATTGGAATATTTAATAGATTATCTCCCTAACTTCAACTGAACAGAATATTATAAACTCAGTGGCCACTTTATTAGGTACCTATTGCACCTAATAAAGTGACCACCAAGTGTATGTTTATGGTCTGCTGCTGCTTTTGCCCATCCACTTCAAGGTTCAATGTGCTGTGCGTTCAGAGATGTTCTTCTGCACACCACTGTTGTAATGTGTGCCAACTTGAGTTACTGTCACCTTCCTATCAGCTTGAACCAGTCTGGCCTCTAATCTCTCTCATTAAAAAGTTGTTTATGCCCACAGATCTGCTGCTCACTGGATGTTTTCCCCCCATTTCTTGCAACATTTTCTGTAAACTCTAGAAACAGTTCAGTGTGAAAATCCCAGAAGTTCATCAGTTCTGAGATACTCAAACCACCCTGTCTGGCATCCACATTAATTCCATGATCAAAGTCATTGAGTTCATATTTCTTCCCTATCCTGATATTTGGTCTGAACAACAACTGAATCTCTTGACCATGTTTTTATGCATTGAGTTTCTGCAGATGACTGGCTGATTAGATATTTGCATTAATGAGCAGGTGTACAGGTGTACCTAATAAAGTGTCACTGAGTGTAGATAATATTGGCTTCAAAGATTTGGAAGCAACAGAGACCCTGTTGAAAAAGGACTCTTCCTCTCAACTGTAATGAGATCAAAAATCACGTCTCTAACCATGAAAGCGAATGCAGAAATTAATATTTAACGTACCCAGAGCAAACTAGCAATTACATATCACAAACCTTCCTTCTTTAGTTGAGGCTCCATGCATCCCTTAAGTAGCCAACGTTCTTCCTGCAATATACCAAAAGCAGCACTGTCTTACTGAAGTGGAGAAAACAGCCAGCATGAAACCATGAAAGTGTACCCAAAATAAGCAAGTTTGGATATCCTCCAATTCAAATCACTTTGAATTTCAGCTGGCAACTTTACCCTGTTCATTACTGCAAAAGGAACTGTAGCAACAATGTGTCCATTCAGATCCGTAAGTGGTGCATGGAGAGCGCCCTTGTAGTCTGCATTGCTCGTGGACCACACGCCAGCAAGCTGGTGACTATTGTCGATGCAATGGACCAGAAGAAGTCAATGATGTTAGAGCCCTGCCAGCTGTGGAAAGAAGCAGGCTATGATACTTAAATATATGCAGTTCACTGACTTCCATCTATGAATAGCACGCTGTGTCTACCATAAAGCTGCTTGGCAAAAATAACCAATGAGAAATGGGAAGCATGTTAGTCCATGAAGAAAGCTGAAACCCAAATGATAGAAAACACCATCAGTCTCATCTTTTACCTGATGAAGCACGCTGAGGAAATTAAACAAGATAATCAAAATCAAGTTGTCTAAACTGAAGAAAGAAACCAATGAGAAAGCATATGATTACAGCATAAGAATAAAGAACATATGTAATGCCCCTCAAGCTATAAAAGAGGATTTATCTTAAACCTAAATGAATAAAGCTTCCTCCACTTTACCCTGGTCACTCTCCATTCCTTTGGGTTTGGCATTGCTCTCCTGCCCTTCTGACAGTTGCTGCTTTCTGCTAAATTTAGGTAGGGTTTCTGAGGTTGAACTTCCCTGGGGCTTTTGCCAGGTCATAGGATTCAACTTGCACATGGCCTGCACTAGCATCAGCTGGAGCCTGTGACTTGAGAACTGCAGACTTCCTGTGAAGTCGATGGGACCTAATTATTTTCATGAATTACCTGAGTTCCCATTCCTTGCTACTTTGTGGATGAAAGTGCACATTAAATTTGAAACCGTTCCTGGAGGTTTCATCTTGTGACCTCCTATATCCAATCATTTTGCTATAATTTCTCTATCCCTGACAAAATGTATCGCCACATTCAGCACCCTCTCTGCCTTCCAATCTAATAGTTTGTTTATTTAAGGATACAAGGCAAAACAGGCCCTTCTGGTCCACCGAGCCACACCGCACAGCAGCCCACCGATTTTAACCCCAGCCGAATCATAGGACAATTTACAATGACCAATTAACCTAACACTGGACTGTGGAAGGAAAAAGGAGCACCTGAAGGAAACCCTCTTGCACACGGGAAGGAACATATAAACTTGCTTACAGAGGACACCAGAACTGAACTCCGAACTCCAATGCCCCGAGTTGTAATGATGTTGCACTAACTGCTATGCTACCATAGCACCCTAACAAGGCACATGCTTGACAATCAGTCTTCTCATCTCCCATAATCTTGAAACACATAAGTTAAAGAAAAATATCATGTAAGTATATTTTTAGATAGTGCTATAAATTTTCTGATGAGTTATTTGGACAGGTTATTGGAAAGTAATTTTCAACACCAGGCCAATTTTGGTTATTGTCAGCCTTCCTTTAATAAGGCTCAAATAAACCATTCATACATTTGCTCTCCCTTCCCAATTTTCATATGCAAATCAAACTTTGAATTCTAGTTTATAAATTAAGACCAGACATTTTAACCACTCACTCAAGTAAGTGGACAAAGGAACAGATTTTAAATAAGGTATCTGAAATAAAACTTTTAGGAGTGATAATAGATAGTAAATTAAGCTGGAAACCACATATAAATTATATCAAAGCAAAAATGTCAAAATCTATTGCAATACTGTACAAAGCACAAGATTTCTTAAATCAGGAATCTTTGTATACATTATACTGTTCACTTAAGTGGTAGTGCTAAGATCCCTTTTCAAATATACACAGTAAGTCATGTATAATCCCATACATGACTTACTGTGTAGAGGTATAGGGAAATACATACAAAACAAATACAAACTCAATTTTTCTACTCCAAAAAAAGTCATACGAGTTGTAAATAAGACAAGTTGTTATGAGCCAACCAACCCACTATTTATTCAACTAAACACTTTAAAATTCAGAGATTTCATAGATTTTAAAATAATACAAATTATGTATAAAGTAAAAAATGGACAGCTACCACAAAGTATCCAAAGGTTGTTTAAAATGAGAGAAAGTCAACATGATTTGAGAGAAGCATGTATATTTCAAAAACACAGGATAAGAACAAATGTAAAAAATCATTATACTTCAGTCACAGGGGTGAATCTATGGAACAGTTGTAGTGAGAATTTAAAAACGTACCACACTTAAGTTTAAAAAATATTATTTAATAATAATTTAATGAACAAATATAAAATACATGATTTAAAATGAATGGGAGTAATGTAAATAAATGATACTTGGAATTGGATTTTGTGTTAAAAGATTATGAATTTTTTTGTTTTGATGTGATGATTGACCCCAAATATGTTGTTGTACAAGTAAGAGGGGTGGGTGTAATAAGCTGTAGCTTCAGCTTAAGTCCTTTCGGTCTATTTTAAAGAATATCTATGTTTTTTTGTTGTAATTTTGTCCTATGAAATCATTGTTGAAAATGATGCTTTTTGTTATGTTTGCACTGACCGAAATAAATTTAATTCATTCAAATGCATGATGTACATCAGTTGGTCAGGATAGTTACATTGATGGGTTGCTGCATTGCTACATTGAGGGGCTTAAGATAATTCAAAGCCAATTCTGTATAACTATACCACAGCAATTTGAAAAGGAAACTTAGCACTACCACTTAAGCTATGAAAAATGGGCAATTAATGCTTTTCATATCAGCAACATCCAAATCCTCCCCCAAAACAAAAACAAATAGATGAAAAATATCTTTATTCTCCCTTTCCACTTTAGTGAACTGGCTAAGTAACAAAGATTTAAACATTGCTAGCTATGTAACAGTTGATCATACCATGAAGTCAACAAGGACAGGGACTAGTTTAGCTTGCAATAATACCAGACATGACTGCTTTTTCTGCCATTTGTTTCTGCCTAAATTGAAATAATGACTACCCAGTTCCACTAATCCACAGCTTAATATGCTATTCGCTAGCTCATGAAGATTTGTAAATAAACACTACAAAATTAATAATTGCATTTCACATTAGTTCTGCATCTTGGTGTCAAACAATTACTTCTGATGCTGAATAAAAACAGCAAAGAATACAGCCTGCTGCTGGTATGAATTAATTAAAGTGATTATTGTATTTATGCTGTTGGGTTGGGATCTAAACAATGAGAATCTGACACTGAACTGGTTTTGTTATATTGGAAGCTGAATTTCAGTGAAGAAAATTATACATTTCTAACCTACTTTAGCCTGTTTTAGAGCAGAGCAAAATTGCAGTAGCCTCATTTTAATCATAGGTGATTTTTTTCTGAGATTGAAGTAGAACATCTACTTTGTTTCTTTCACATAAGTGGCCTGGTTACTTCAACTATGTACCAATTTCTCCACTCTCCATTCCCTTCCGGAAGTAATATCCACTAATATGAGGCAAGTAAATTGATCAAATGATTTGGCAATCCCGCAAGGGTCTCTTCATTTGAGATAGAGAGAGATAGTCATAGGTTTGCTCAATATTCTGTGGATACCACAAGAAAGACAGCCTTTTTTTTTGCCCTTCTCTACTACTAGTTTGCCTTGGCAGGATAATGATTGCAGCCAGAATTATACTTTGTAGTCATATCCCAATGATTGTCTGGGCTTAGCTATATACAAATACAAACGTTTGTAGAAACAAAAAAGGACTTGGCCAACCATAGGGGACTGTTGTAGATGTTAACTCAGTCAAGCAGTTTAAGATGCTGAAAAATAGGACCTTGAGCACAGATAAACATCCAGAATAATGTCACTTCTTACTAATCCAGTTTTAATTGGGTGTGCGAGGTTACTCTTGCTTCTCAAGTTAATTTCAATAAACACTGCAAAATTATTTTGAACTATATGCTCCCATAGGAGTACAACTCCATAAATGGTATAAGTGATTTTATTAAATACATAAGAGCCAACAATTATATGACTAAACAACACAGATGTAAACCAAAGCAGCAGTAGAAAGGAACTTATTTTATCAGGCAGTGTTCATTGAGTTGACATACTGAAACTCATTACACTGACTGGACAGCTCACTAAAAAAAAGACAGTAAGCAAAGCAGGAATTACGGTTTGCTTTACAACTTAGCATCACATTGCAATTCAATATTCTAGCTACTTGAGAAACTGAAATGGCTTTTTATTTTCAATATTTATTTTCTCAATGAGTCATACAATAGTGAAAGAAGCCATTCAGCCCTCTGTCTGTGCTAGCTCCAAGACCAATCCTATTCACCTAATTTTTAAATATGATTAAAACTTCAATATGTGGAAATATTGAAAAAAAGGAAAGTAAATAACTTGACTGACTTTTGACTTTGTCTCCTAATATTTAGTCATAGTCATGTTTTATTGATCCCGGGAGAAATTGGTTTTTGTTACAGTTGCACCATAAATAATAAATAGTAATAGAAATATTACTATTAGTAAATGGTACTAGTCATAGCAATAATAAATAGTAATAGAATAGTAATAAAAAATAGTAATAAATAGTTAAATAAGTAGTTATTGATCCCGGGGGAAATTGGTTTTCGTTACAGTTGCACCATAAATAATAAATAGTAATAGAAATAGTAATAGTAATATTACTATTAGTAAATAATGATAGTCATAGCAATAATAAATAGTAATAGAATAGTAATAGAAAATAGTAATAAATAGATAAATAGTAATATGTAAATTATGCCAGTAAATTATGAAATAAGTCCAGGACCAGCCTATTGGCTCAGGGTGTCTGACCCTCCAAGGGAGGAGTTGTAAAGTTTGATGGCCACAGGCAGGAATGACTTCCTATGATGCTCTGTGTTACATCTTGGCAGAATGAGTCTCTGGCTGAATGTACTCCTGTGCCCAACCAGTCCATTATGTAGTGGATGGGAGACATTGTCCAAGATGGCATGCAACTTGGACAGCATCCTCTTTTCAGACACCACCGTGAGAGAGCCACGCAATTCACAATGAAATGATTGGATGCCATGCTAAGCCTAATCAAAAACCAGTTGTTTAATGGGAATCTCAAGAAGCTGGATGTCCACCACCGTACTCCCTATGGACCCTAGTGGTGGAGCAGTGTTGTCCATGTTTGTCCATGGATGGAAGTCCCAGACCTGCTGCTGTTTAAAGGCAGAGCACCTGCGGTTTTGGCAGGGGAATGTTGGCAATAACCAGTTGGTTTAGGGGCAGCATAACAGAGTTGCAGTTAGCACTGCTGCATTATGATACCAGAGATGCAGGTACAACCTTGAACTTTGGTGATGACTTTATATTTTCCCTGTGGTTGAATACATTTCTGCCAAATGCTCTAATTGCCTCCAACAACCTAAAGGTGCGCTGATAGATTGATTGGCTGCTGTAAATGATCCCATCTTGCAAGAAGGGAGAATGAGATGGGTCAGATTGATGTGCCGGGAGCCAGCATCGATCCAATTGGACAAATGGCCTATTCGGTAATCAAAACTGAATGACTCAGGAGCTGGGGAAAGAGAGACAGAGCTAACATTTCACATGGAAGCCTTTTCATCAGGGCCTTCAAAGTGAAGCAGTAACTTTGCTTCATCAGCCTGTTCCAGGCACCCACCGCTCTCTGTATATAAAAGAAGACTTACTTCACACATCCCCCTCAAACTTTCTCCCTTCCACCTTCAAAGGGGAAATGATAGATGATTCGGCATGCAGCAAGAATGTAGCAGCTATCATCAGGGACCGCTTCATCCAGTAACATGCTCTCTTCTTGCTGCTGCCATCAGGAAGGTAGTATCGAAGCTTGAGGATCCAGACCATCAGGTTCCGGAACAGTTATTAGCCTTCAATCATCAGGAACTTGAACCAGAGAGGATAACTTCAGTCACCCCAATGATGAACTGATTCTTATCCTAAAAACTCAATTTCAAGGATTCTACAACTTATGCTCTCAACATTTATTATTTAGTTATTTAATTATTATCTTTCTTTTTTTTCTGAGCTAAGGTTTGGTTACTAGCCAAGCACGCTCATTTGTCAATTGCTGGAACTTTCAGACTATTCTAATGGTGTTCAGTATTGTGGCTTTTTGACGAATTACATAGATATTGCAGTACAGCCCTAATTGTTTTATTATTATTATTTTCTTTCTCTAATTTTTAGTATTTGCATTTTTTTGTCTTTTGCACATTGGCTGTTTGTCCATCTTTACTGTGTGCAGTTTTTCATTGATTCTGTTATGTTTCTTTGCATTTACTGTGAATGCCTGCTAGAAAATGAATCGCTATAGTATATGGTACTTCTATAATAATGCATATACTTACTTTGATATGAGACTGGGAGGTGGGGGCAACTGTATCGGCAAATCTTGGCACAATGTTTGGAGGGCAGGTGTTAGAGTTTCATGGAATCTGCTGAGTGCAATATTTTCTATTTCTTTTACATATTTCCAGTAACTGCAGGATTTTTTTTTGTGTTTCTATTGGTTCCTTCGGTGTTGTGCTAAGTAAAAAAAAGTTCTGGGTGAGTAATAGTGCTTATCAGTAAGTATGTAAATTTCTTTTGGAGGTTGTCAGGGAAGTGTGTAAGTTGCTGTGTAAAGTGTCGCAGAGTAGAGGGTATCAGGTGAATTGGCCTTTGTTTAGATGAGGACTGAGACCTAATCCCCTTCAAGCCTTGCCACATGTTTTCTCCAATATGTATGACGGACATGGTTTCTGTTTCCTTCTGTAAGTCTGATTTCCCACCCAAGGGTGTCAATAGGAGCATCATTCCCTCTCCCTGAAGTATCAAGTTGGTAAATGTTCCTTGTAGAATTAGAGCAGTGATTCTGTTTATCTGTCAAGTGCAATAATGCAGTAGATACACAAATCCTATGAAAAATTCAGTAAGTTCCTAAAAGGTTCTGACTGCTTATTTAATATTCCAAATGCTGTTGGTTTTCCATTTACTAGATGCTCTGTGATAATGGTTTTGCAAACCCGTGGAATGTATTAGTGCTATTGTGAGATATTAGATTAGGAACTTAAAGGCAAAGATGGATAAGGTGAGATTTAAATAGAAATGTTCTAAGTTTTAACAGTTTTTTTTCAAGGGGTATTGTTTTCAATAGCAGAAGAGGCAATAAATTGAAAACAAAAATTTAACGGATTAATCAGAACATCAGGGATATAATAAATCTGAAGAAGGGTCTCGGCCTGAAATATTGACTGTTTATTTATTTCCATTGATGCTGCCTGAGCTGAGTTCCTCCATCACTTTGTGTGTGTGTGTTGCCTTGGATTTCCAGCATTTGCGGACTTCCTTGTGTTAAAGACACAACTTGTTGTGATCTGCAATGCATAGTTCAAGTGAGCAATAGACATTTCAAAGGGGAAATCAGATGTACTCTGCAAAAGGTAGAGCTGTGCCAAGCCACAGGGAAATGGCAAATTAATGGGATTAAATGGTTAAATCCTTAAAATAACATGTAACAAATGCCACCTTCTGTGCCGAACCATTCTATGAATCATGTGTTGGATCATGCTTGATACTGCCCACATCTCTCGTAATTAGTGTCCTGTAGGTTTGGCTGCCATGGACGTCCCATAAACCAGAGGTAAGCAGTAAACAGAGCTCCAATTGAAGATCAGGTGGTTCTGCTCACTGACTGCCCTTCTGGTCTTTTGACAGCTTATGCTGTGAGGAGACCTTTTCCATTGTTTATAATTGTCTCTGTTAATCAGAGATATTAGAAATAGATGATTATACTTAAATAAAAAAAGTTTATAAAACATTTTTAAAATATGCATATTTAATAGGTTAAATTAATTAAAATATTGAAGTTATTTAAAGAGAAAAATCCAGATCTCTCGCCTTCACTTTCCTTTTTAGTGAAGGCAAAATCCCTCCTTCAAATGATGGGACTCCACTAAAAGTGCGAGCTGTCAATTGGTGTTAAAGTTGAGGGGACAGATGTGAAGTGCGTCCAGAATCAATCAGGAACATCCTGTGAGATGTCTTTCTGTGCCCACACTTGAATTCCAGTGTATTCCACTTTGTGCTGGTGCTAAGGTCACAATGCACTTAAGCTAGCCTGTGACACAATCCTCCCACTGAATAACACAATCTGTATCAGGAGTCCAAACTGATGAGTATTTGGCCCTGAAATAAAATATATTTGTTTGTCTTGCATAAAATTTGTCTGCCAAACAATCACTAAGCTTCTCATTATCCACCAAGATAGACTCATGGAGTCATATTGACTATAGCCTATAAGATATAACAGCAGAATCAGGCCATTCAGTTCTGCAATTCAATTATGTTTTTTTTCAATCACATTATCCTCCCTTCTTCCTGTTACCTTTAATCCCCTTACCAATCAAGAACCTATCAATCTCTGCCTTAAATACTCTGTGGCAATTAGTTCCACAGATTCAACACCTACTGGCTGAATATATTCCTGCTCGCCTCAATTTCAAAAGGGATGTCCCTTTATTCTAAGGTTTTGCTCTCTGATCCTAGACTCCTCCCAGTGGAAGCATCCTCTTCACGTCCACTTTATATAGGTCTTGTTGTATTAGGTAGATTTCAGTGAGATTCCCCCCCTCACTCTATCAGCCTTCTGAACTCCATCAATTACAGGCCAAGAGCCATCAAACATTCATTGTATATTAAGACTTGTATCCCTGGGATCATTCTTATGACTGGATCTATGTCGATCATTCCATTGATACTAAATCTCTTTTACCAGCACTTGATCTGTGTCTTATAGGAAAATATCGGACCGTGTTGAATCCTTTTCATAAGGCAAGTGGAATGCCTATTTTTTGAAAAAGTAGGGAAATAAGGACTGAGCTATCCATGAGGTGAGGTACAATCAATGATTATGTTGAAAACCCCTGCCCGGAACTTACACTAACGCAATCCACTCAATCAGTCCAGATGTCATCTAACTTCATTCCACGGCTTTAATTAACCTGCTTTTGCTTTCCCTAGTCAAATGGAAGAGGAGGTGAGTATCATGCTGTGTTCGCCTGCCAGTAGTCCCAAGTCCCACCGGAGTTTCTGCCTCTTTGACAAAGGATAGATCTCTCAGTTAATGGCACTGCTGTCCATTAGTTTCAGTTGCACCTCCCAGTGTGATTGGCAAAGGCCATTTATTCTTTTCAGAAAGGATCCCTACTGCTGATGGATAATGAGATTATTACAGTTTTATTTCCAGGCAAGCAACATCCTCTTTAAATGCCCTTTCTGCTGAGCCAAAATTGGGCAGATACAAAGAGAAAAACATTCCTTTTTTTTAAATCAATTCTACTTCAGAAATTATATGGTATTATTTAATACCTTTGCAGCTAGCCTTTACACACATTACAAAGAATGGATTAGAAGTGAAGTGCACCCTGCTTGCAGATATGGATCTGCTCAGTCACAGGCAGTAACAGCTGTCATCCCAGCCACACTGCTGTGATTTAATTAGTCTGTTTATGTCCTTTCTAATAATAATCCCGTCTCTGTGAAAGGGCAAATGCAGATAGCATTTTTTTTCTACCGGCACTGTAAATTGAGGAGTTTGGCCTAAATCCGATCCACAGGAAAAGGGCCAGCATGTGGAAAAGAATTGCTATCCCAGTCACTTCCAATTGCTGATGGATTGTGGAACGGAAAACGATACTGATTTCCTTCGGGTCATGTAGAGGCCGAGAGCACAAACCAGAGTGGGTTATAGGAATGTTCAAAGCCTATCTGTACCTTCTGGCATATTCTTTGGTAAAAAAAATAATCTTTTTGCAATTGCACAATAAAGCAAAGCTGATTGATTTAGGTTTTCAGAACAGATTGGGCCTAAAATTCCTTGAAACATTACAGTCTCTGTTTCATTTTCTGTCTCTTGGACACCCCTAAATTTTACACCTGCACTAATGGTAATTGTATTTTCAATTACTCAGACCCCAAGCCCTGGAAGTCCCTTCCTAAATTTCTCTTCGATTCTCTATAAAACCCACCTTTGCAATGCAAGTCTTGTAAAAAAAAATGTTCTATTCTCTATTTTATGGCTCAGTGTCGAAATTTTATCAATTGTCTGACAGTGTATCTGTGAAACTCCTTGAGATGAATCGATGTGTCAAATGTTGCTGTATAAATGCAGGCTGTTGTTGTTGGGGAAGGAACTGCAAGTTTATCACACATGGCATTTGTCGTGCATGAGTTAGTTGGCAAATTCAGGCAAAGAAAAGATAAGCCAGAAATTGTTGGCTGATTTTACACTGCTCTACCAACTGCTTCACACGCTCAGTCTTCCTGCTATTTTTTGAAACTTTGCTGATTTATGCACAAAACTCAAACTGAGCAACACACACAAAATGCTAGAGGAACTTAGCAGGCCAGGCAGCATCTATGGAAAAAAGTGCAGATGACTTTTTGGCCTGAAACCCTTTGGCAGAACTGGAGAAAAAAAGCTAAGGAGTGGATTTGAAAGGCAGGAGGGGGGGCGGGGGAAGGCGAGAGAGAGAGAGATAGAGAGAGATAGAGAGAGACGCCAGGCGATAGGTGAAACTTGGAGGGGGAGGGATAAAACAAAGAGCAAGGAAGTTGATTGGTGAAAAGAGACAGAAGGCCATTGAAGAAAGAAGAAAGAAAAAGTGGGTGGGGGAGGAGCACCAGAGAGAGGTGATGGGCAGGCAAGGAGATAACATGAGAGAGGGACAAAGGGATGGGAAATGATGAATGGGGCAGGGTGGAGGCATTACTGGAAGTTTGAGAAATTGATGTTCATGCCATCGCGTTGGGGGCTACCCAAACAGAATATAAGGTGTTGCTTCTCCAACCTAAGTGTGGCCTTATCCCGAAAGTGGAGGAGGCCATAGATGGACATATTGGAATGGGAAATGGAATTAAAATGGGTGGCCACTGGGAGATCCTGCTTGTTCTGGTGGACGGAGCATAGATGCTCAGTGAAGCAGTCTCCCAATCTACGTCAGGTCTCACCGATATACAAGAGGCCACACCAGGAGCACCGAACACAGTTTACAACCCCAACAGACTCACAGGTGAAGTGTCGCCTCACATGGAAGGACTGTTTGGGGCCCTGAATGGTAGTGAGGAAGGAGGTGTAGGGGCAGGTGAAGCACTTGTTCAGCTAGCAAGGATAAGTGCCAGGAGGCAGATCAGTGGGGAGGAACAAGTGGACAAGATTGGAGGATCAACACTTCATATTCTGTTTGAGTAGCCTCCAATCTGATGGCATGAACATCGATTTCTCAAACTTCCAGTCATGCCTCCATTCCCCCCCCCCATTTCACCGTTTCCCATGCCCTTGTCTCTCTCTTGTGTTAGCTCCTTACTTGCCCATCACCTCCAAGTTTCACCTATCACCTGACGTTTTTTTCTCCCCTCCACCCCACCTTTCACGTCTACTCCTTAGCTTTTTTTTCTCCAGTCCTACCGGATGGTTTCGGCCAGAAATGTCAACTGTATTTTTTTCCATAGATGCTGCCTGGCCTTCTGAGTTCCTCCAGCATTTTGTGTGTGTTGCTTGGATTTCTAGCATCTTCAGATTTTCTCTTGTTTGTCAAACTGAGCATCGTGTGGAATGTCAAATGTCAGTGGTTTAGATGACAGAGCCCTTGCCTCACAGCACCAGAGATCCAGGTTCAGTTCTGACCTCCAGGGTTGTCTGCGTGGGTGGAGTTTGCAAGTTCTCCCTAGTGACTATGTTGGATTCCTCTGGGTGCTCCAGTTTCTCCCTATGCCTCAAAGATGTGTGAGTTGGTGAGTTAATCAGTCACAGTAAGTTGTCCATGTTGGGTAGAATCTGAGGGGAATTGATGAGAATGTGAGGATAATCAGAATCAAAATCAGGTGAATTACAGTAAGTATATATGTTTATTGCATGTTAAATAAGTAGTGTAAAAGTAAAAATGAAAAAGGAGTGGTGAAGTAGTGTTCATGGGTTCAATGTTCATTCATAAATTGGATGGCAGAGGGGAATAAGCTGTTCCTGAATCATTGAATGTGTGCTTCCAGGCTCCTGTACCTCCTCCCTAATGGTAGCAATGAAAACAAGGCATGTCCTGCGTGATGGGGGTCCTTATTGATGGATGCTGCCTTTTTGAGGCATTGTTTCTTGAAGATGTCCTAGATACTATGGAATCTAGTGCCCATGATGGAGCTGACTAAGCTTACAACTCTCTGCAGCTTATTTTGATCCCGTGCAGTAACCCCACTTCCCACACTGACTGTGATTAGTGTGGGATGGTCAGTGTGGAGTGAATGAACTGAAGAGCTAGTGGTGTATTCCTCTATGACTCAGGCAGGGTAATATTAATATCCCAGCAACTGTTTATTTATCAACTTCTTTAATCTAGAAGAAATATTCAAACAAATTCCTGCGTGTAGGCAGTAGATTTCAAGAAAAAATAAATGTTTAGTCTTTTCCACTCCTTTCTTAATGTGGGTTCCCCTCTGCTCCTTCGTTTGATTTAACTTGGGTTCATCTTATTTCCTTTGCCATCTTCTTTCACAGCAATGCCATCTCCCTAGCAAGGCTTGACTGTGATAGGCTTCACTTTAATGCTGTTGATTGGTTGAGGAGCAAAGCCTGCTGGTCCCATCACACCGTATGTTCCCAGATGTCTTTGTCATCTACTTTCAGTTTCAACAAGTTATGTGGCAAAAATAATTGAATGTTGTAGGGAAGTATTTAGTGTTGAGAAGATGTCCCAGTCAAGAGAACTAATGTTGCAAAATTTGTCTTAAAATCTTGCCTAATAACATCCATTAACTAATTGTACTTTTTTCCTTCCCCGTTAATCTTTCTCCATTACAGTATATCTACTGTTTATCACACTTACTTGTTTTACTTGCTGGTTACATTTTATTTCGAATCTATTTTTGAATCCTCTTAAGTCTTTGCACTTAAAGATTGGTAGTACTGTAATTTTCTGAGCTATCTAAGGGCAACTTGGAGAAACTCATGCCAGTCTCACTGAAAAGCTTCCTATGTTCAATCCCCTCCAATACCACTTCCCAATACTCCACACATCTCTGAGTGGCAATCAATGCTCTCTCGAACTTTTACTCGGCCTGAAAACTGCGCAGAAGTTCACTTTTCTTTTGGTAATATGCATACTATGAATATTTAGAACTGAAAAATCTCAGACATTTTATTTATTAATGGAAGGGTATAATGAAATATGGTACAACAAAGAAAATGTTTCATGTTTTTTAAACTTTGTCTCATCTGTCTTTCTTCTAACTGCACAGCAACATAGACTATATGTGTGGGAGCACTTCAATTATTGCATGGCCGTGCTTAGAGGCAACAGTGGTGTAATGTATGTAGAACAAACACAGAAGAGGAGATGAGGCACACAGACGACAGGACTGAGGGGACTAAATGGCCTCCTTATGCCCCTATTTTCTTGTGTTTCCATGTTCCTGCTAATGCTTTCTCTATCCCTTCCTTTCTGTATAACCACCTCTTCTACCATCCCAACGATTCTGGCCTCTTGTCTATTTCATCACTGCATTAGTTGTGGCCTTGCTTTCGGCTATCTATGTTCAAATCCTTCTCTAAGTTTCTGACCTCCGCTTTATTATTCTCTTTTGAGATGCTTCTTAATATTTATTTCTTCAATCAAGCCCGTAATGTCCGAATGTAAAATGGCTTGGTGTGATTTGGTGTAAATTGCTGCCTTAGTACTCTGTTGGAGTTTGTTGAAATATTATCCCCACATTTGAATGTCATACCCACGTTTTTGAACTAATGAATACAGGAATTGGGATGGTTCACCTAAGTTGCATCAAATAGAGATTCAAAGTACATTTATTATCAAAAAATCTATAAATTATACAACCTCGAGATTTGTCTGCTTACAGGCAGCCACAATGCTAGAAACCCAAAACAATCCAATTAAAATAAATACAGACCAACCCCAATGCAGAGAGAAAGAGAAAAAAAAACACAAATCATGCAAAAAAATAAGAAAGCGAGCAAGGATCCAAATCCTTGGAACAGTCCAGTCTAGTCCCAAAGACTCGGTATTCAGGTCATCATATTTGCAGAGCAAATTGACACAAAGTTTGCAGACACAAAGCACAGCAGCCAGGGGCATTAGCTTAAAAAAAAACAACAAAAAAAATCAATTCTGCTGGTTTCTGATTTTCACCAAATCAGATCTAGAGCAATCATTAGTAGATTTATCCAATAAGTCCCAGTTTTTCACTTTTTCACTGTACAACTGCATTTTTTCTTCCCCTTTCAATTAAATATTCATTTTAAAAAATGTTACCATTGAATTTGCTTCTAACACTTTCTTCAGCTGGACTTTCAGGTATCATAAAAATATCACACTTTGAAATAATAATTATTTTCTTGTCTTGTCTTTGTGTCTTTTCTTTGTCAATTACCCTAAATCTATGTTCTCTGATTATTATCAGCCATCCTGTGAATGGAAACAGATCCTTCCTATTAATCAAAATATAACTGACTGCTTCTATTAAATCCAGCCTTAACGTTAACCATAACCTCCTATATAGAGACAAACCTAAGGCATTAAGGAGCAACACCATGGTTAAGTTAACAGAGTAGCACTGAAAGGCTTGAATTACTGAAGCAGTGATGTGAGTTCAAATTCCACTCTGTGAGCTGGGATTTGTAGTTCAAACAATTAAGTGAACCAAGAACATAAAATAAAAGCTATAGTAATAGTGGCTATTTAACTATTTGATTGTCATGGTTTGCTTATGTTCTTTAGGCAAGGAAATTTGTTGTCATCCTCACCTCTTTGTGACTATGGACCTGCTATAGTGGTTGACTCTTAACTGTCCTTTGAAATGGCCTTGTAAACCATTCAGATCAGGGCGTCTTTTATGGATGTGCTACTAATGCTGCTCTTGCTTTTGAGGTCCACATCCTGTTAATGTGTCAAAAAAAACACAAAGAAATGTTTTATATTGTTTAGACACATAAAGATGTGAACATAAAGAAGATCTGGTTTAGGCAGGATTTAATCTGAATAAAGAGTTCCTCTACTGTTTTAATTACATAATCCACTTTTAGTTTAAACCTGATTTTGACCACATTTAGATTAAAACATGTAGTGAGATTTCTGCCATTGGTGTTTGCATAAGATATAAAGCGTGGCACAAAACAGAGAGCTCAAGGACATTGCTGCTTCAGATCCCCATGACACTTTCAGCAGTTCTGTGAATGTTATCAGGAAACACTTCATGTCCATGATACATATGGGAAAGCTGTAAACAGCTGTCAGAAAGCAGGCTTGTCTGTGTCCATTTAAAGCTAGAAATATCTCTGAGCCTGTCCTATTTATCATATTTCTCCTTAAATGCTACAACCAGATTGAAAACTAATGGGCATTGCGAAAAATGGGTCACTTTGCACCTGAACGATAGGCTTTTGCAAAGCATGCACCAGATTAACAGAAGATGAAGATGCATAAGCACATATACAGCTGCAAAGCAAAGTCATTTAGACTGTAATATGAACATTTGTTTTTTTTAAAGCAAATCATATTGAAAAAAATGGTAACCTTTTATTTTGCTGCAGAGGAAATATGAGGGGACATTTTACTCCAGATTGAATTGTCATTTTTAAACACAGCACTGCACTTTAATTTGATCTATGGAAGGCAAGCTTATCACATTTTCAATAAGAGTGGTACTTTGAACTTTACAACATAATTTTTTTTGTTAAACATACTTGGCGTGAATACCTCACTGAAATACTCCCTTAACCCAACCACTCTCTTTTTGTTGAATAACAACATTGTCAATATTTAACATTCATTCATTTTCCTCGAGTTTTATTTCTGCATAATACTACACGTGCCAAATTCTTTAATTTTTCAGTTGTAATATTATCTCATTGCAGTAATAGAACACACATTGGAAAAATATTGCTACCCTGTTTTATTTCAATTACATAAATTTAGTAAATGGCACTAGTTTGCTCTAATTAACCAGATTGATCAGAAATATGTATAGTCCAATGTTATAATTTGCTTGATTAATACTGGTATTTTGGCCAAGCCCAGATAAAATACATTGCATGCATTTTTCAGGATTAATATGAAATGGGTGAATGGGTGGGGAAAATCTGCCCCCCACTAATTATGGAACAAATTAATAGAATATTTTGCATGTTGCAGTTTTCTTCAGAATTTTATCTGCATCTCCCAACAGTAATATAATGTGAATGCTGCTCTCAAAGAGTAAAATCAGATTGGAATCTGTTAAAAACACACACTGTATTTATGAGGAAAATCAGCTGACTTGGTTATGTTGCTTCATTTGAAGTAATGAAAAATTGCAAAGCAACACATAATCTATGATGCATGCCTAAATCCACTTAGACAGGAAACAGTGATATTATTATCTTTTTTTAAAATGTCTCTTTGGAATGGTTTGCTTGTTGTTTTGTGACACTTAAGAACTTCTCCTGGCTATCTATAGGGCCAAACTTTTAACACCTTGAAGTTCAGTCAAAGATATCTGGGGCTCACGTCTGTCTGTAGATTACTGTTGGTCTAAGTGGAACAACTGGAGGGGACACCAGCCTCCTTTTCACCAATGCAGTATACACTTCCCACACCCCAGGAAAGCAGACAACCTAATAAAAGACGCCCTCCCACTGCATTCTCTCTGTTTACTCTTCCGATTGGGCAAAAGATAGAAAAGCTTGAGACCATCAAGCTCAAGTAGAGCTTCTATCCTGCTGTTATCAGACTCTTATATGGACCCCTTGTAGAATGAAGATGAACTCTCTATCTCTGTTTCCTCGCATGGTCCTTGAACTTAATTTGTCTACCTGCACAGCAGTTTCTCTGTAATTGTAACACTATATCCTCTATTCTGTTTTGATTTTCCTTTTGTACTGCCTCGATGTACTTGCATAGGGAATGATCTGTCTGGATGGCATTCAAACAAAAGCTCTTCGCTGTATCTCAGTATAGGTGACAATAATAAACCAATTACAAATGTCCAATTACTGTCTTTAACCAATATCAGACTGCTTCTAGGGATATTCCTGATACTTGCCAGTCTAGACATGAGGATATTTCAAACTGCTGTCAGGTAAGCATCATGTCTACCACAAGTACTGATAGTACAGTGAAAGGAACTTGCATACATATCACTAACTAAGTGGTTGGGATATCTTTAGTGCCCATTAGTATAATGATGGGGCTATTTCTTGTAGCCCTAAAGTGACAATAACTGGAGGTAATTACATAAGAAATAGGAGCAGGGGTCAGCCATTGTCCCATCGAGCCTGCTCCACCATTCATTAAGATCATGTCTCATCTGCTCTACCTACCTGACTTTTGATCATAACCCTTAGTTTACCCCACTATGCAAAACTCTATCTAATTGTACCTTAAATATATTTAAAGAGGTAGCCTCTATTCCTTCCCTTGGCAGAGATGTCTACAGATGTACTGTTTTCAGGGAAAATCAGCTCCTGCTCATCTCCACCATTCCTATGCAGAGTGCGTAGAAAACTGTGACAATTACGTATACCAAGCTGCTCATAGTGCACCCATGTAGATGGGACACATTAGTGAATCATAGAATCATACAGCACTTTAACCCACCAAGTCCGTGCTCACGTACAAGCACCCATGGAGACCAATCATAAAACAAGCCCGTTTTATTCTCCGCACTGTCTCAGCAACTCCTCCACCAGATTCTACCATTCATTTGCACACGAGGGATAAGTTATAATGGTTGTCTGACCTGCTACTCTGTGTAAGATGTAAGAAGCTATCAAAGCACCCTCTGTGGGCATGGAAAGACCATGCAGACTTCACACAGATAGCACCCGAGGTCAGGATTGAACAAGAGTCACTACTACCACAGTATTCTTTTGGTATATTTTCTGATTTTCTGTTTTTCTGTTTTTCTGTTGCCCTCTTGAGAACATGGAAAATAGAAAAAGAACAACATAACTCCTTGAGCTTTCTCTGCCATTCAAATATATTGTGGCTGCACTTGAGCTCAGTTCCATTTTCCGGCCTGTTTTTCAAAACCATTGTCTCGCTTATAGATCAGGGTGGCATGGTAATGTAGTGGTTAGCACAATGTTTTACCATACAGATGACCCAGATTCAATTCCCTCTGCTGCTTGTGAGGAGCTTGAACATTTTCCCCGTGACCGTTTGGGTTTCCTCCAGGTGCCTTGGTTTCCTCCCATAGTCCAAAGACATATTGGTTGGTAGGTTAATTAGTCATTGTAAATTGTCCCGTGATTAGGCTAGGATTAAATCAGGGGATTGAAAGGTGGCGTGGCTTGAAGGGCTGGAAGGGCCTATTCTGTGTTGTATTTCAATAAAAATAAATCAAAGATCTTTCCATTTCAGCCTTGATTGGATTAAATGGCTTGTTCTCCACAGATCTCAAGCACAGGAAATTCCAAAGTCTCTTGAACCAGAAAAGACATTCCTCCTCATTTCTGTCTGAAATAGCAGTTCTTTATTCTGATATTATACTCTCTGTTCTTAGATTCATCTTGAGTGGAAACATCTTCCAAATATAAATTGATTTATTGGTAACGGCTAATTATTATTAAATGTACTGATGTACTGTGAAAAACAATTTTGCATGCCATCTGTATAAATCATTTTTTCATGTCAGTACCACGAAAGGTCCCGAGTTCAAATCCAGCCGGCTCCCCCGCACGCTTTCCATCCGTGCTGGGGTACAAGCTGGTGATCTCTTTGGAAGCACACCCAACAAAAGGCAATGGCAAAACACTGCTGTAACTTGCCTCATACGCGGTTCCCCACTATGTCAGAGAGGCGTGGAAGGAAATTGTCCGCTAACCGGAGAAACACCGGATGAGATGTACCTTTCCTTTATATTCAGGTAGCACAAGAGAAAAGCAATAACAGAATGCTGAATGTAGCCTTGCATTTAAAAAGAAGGTACAGTGCAGGCAGGCAGGTAATAAGGTGCAAGACCACAATGGGGTAGATTATGAGGTCAAGAGTCTATCTTATTATACAAAACATCCTTTCAAATTGTATTATAACAGCAACCATTGCCGAGGGAATTGGGTGAGATTTAGATCAGAGTGTGCATCCTTGAGGTCAAATGAGAGTGGAAGGCAAGCAGGTGTTTAGAGCCCTTTGCCTGCATTTGACTGGTTTCCCACTCTTTCTCTTGCTCACTGCTGCAGCTGGAGGAAAGTGCTGGAGTCTTGGTTCTTGGGGAAGTTTTGTTAGCTGCAGTTTGTGGGTTGGACTCGTTTTTAGAGAACTCTGCATTTAATATTATATGTGACTCTTTTTTTCTGGTTACTCCATTTTTAATAGCTTTTTGTGTGATTTTGATCAGAGCAAACTGGCTGTGCGGCCTGCAGTCAACAAACGACATAGCGCTAAATTCAACTGAACATTCCTAGACTGTTTCTAGGCTCTTTGATGTTTAAAAGTCTGTGTGTTTTTACTTTTTTTTGCCATTTGCACAATTTGTTCTTTTTTTTGCAAGCTGGGTGTGTTTGATGTTTTCTTTGAATGGGTTCCATGGTGTTTCCTTGTTTTGTGGTTGCCTGTGGGAAGAATTTCAGAGTTGTATACTGCATACATACTTTGATAAAAAAATGCACATTGAATTTTGAGGACAGAAGATTTCCTTAAGTCTGGTGCTGCATGCTATCAAGCTTTTGTGTCATTTGCCCGATGGGAGAAGGAGAAAAGAAAATGTCTGCGGTGGGTGGGGTCTTTGAATATGTTGGCTGCTGTACTGAGGCAGTGAGAAGTATAAACAGAATCCATGATTCCTTATAATGAAACATCAAAAATACAATGGCTTCATACAGACCAGTGGGAAGTTTTATTTTCATTCTAAGCTTTTCCACTTAAACTTTTAACATCATTTTCTCATCAAAGTCAGCTGTTAGGCAAGGTTTAGAATATTAGATTTTATAATAAGTTTTTAAAAATATGTCATCTGTGAGGGAATAAATCAAGCTTCAAGGTTTGGATATAACTCATGTTTTGATGGTTAATAATGAAATTGAGCATTCAGTGACTGACTTATATTTCATGAACACAGGTTGTTACTCTGCCTTTGATTGAGATACAACAGATGTTTTCAGATCACTGTTCTTATGTAAACAAAATGGGAGGAGTTACAGGAGATTTTTTATGACACTTTTGGCATTTAAAAATTCCTTTTCCAATGCAGTCTTCAAAGCACTTAGAATAAGGTTTTTAAAATGGCAGTTTAGTTTTCAAGAAGCATCGTACGGAAGGACATTACTTTCTTTTGCTCAACACAGTATGCATCAGTTTGCAAAGGCTTTTACATCAGCTGTAGTTGCACAGCTTCTCTTCAGTCACAAAGACCTTTTCTTAAAGAAAATTTATTTTTAAAATGGAAATGCATATTTATAGTTCAGCTATTTCAAGGTAGAGCTGTAATTAAGATGAAGTAAGAACTAAATTTATGTAGTATTCTTCACATTTCCTGACAGCCAATGGAATATTTTTTTCAGAACGTATGCTCTGTTGAATATGTACATGCCAAGCTCACATAAATAACAATAATGATAACCAGATGATGATTTTCTAATGTTGGTTGAGAGATAAATATCATTTAGAACTTTAGTAATAACTCTCCTGCTCTTCTTTAACACAACTCATTGGATTTTTTTTTCACTTGAGAATGTAGTTTTAATCTGAAAGAAATTCCAACAATGGTCTAGGTTTCTGCCTAGGTTCTGCTCATTTCTCTAGATTGGGCCTTGAACCCACTACTTTCTAGCCCAGTAAGACATAGTTCATAATACTTGAGCGACAGATAATTAGAGTCAGACTCAGTGAGATGTCTTGTACACTAAGGCAGCTTTTGACCAAGTATGTCACCAAGGAATCTGGGTAAACTCAAGATGGTATAGGTGGGGAAATCACACGTGGAAAAAAATTGTGGCTAGGTCTGTGGTATTCATGACCGGTGATCCAGAACTAGACAAGTAGTCCAGGTATGACCTTCAGAAGACTATTTTAAGGGTGAAGAAATAATTCCAATTGAAGTTAGAGACGAAATCAGATGCACTTCAGCTCTGGCAGGGTTTATAGGCCATTACATCCTACTAAGTAAAACCTAACAGCATGAATGGCTGTGGTGCTTCACTCATAGAGGAGTTCAATGCCTTTTAGGCACGCTTTGAAAGGGAAAATAAAACTACACCTATGTGAGTCCCTGCAGCATCTGGCGACCTTCTGATCACTGTCTCGGAGGCCGACATCAGAATATCTTTCAAGAGAATGAACCCTCGCAAGTTGTCAAGCCTTGATGGTGTACATGGTAGGACTCTGAAAACCTGCACCAGTCATCTGGCAGGTGTGTTCAAGGACATCTTCGATCTTTCACAGCTGCAGTCAGAGGTTCCCACCTACTTCAGAAAGGTGGCAATCATACCAGTGCCCAAGAAGAGCAGAGAGAGAGCTGCCTCAATGACTATCACCCAGTGGCACTCACGCCTATTGTGCTGAAGTGCTTTGAGAGGTTGGTCGTGGCTTAGCAAGGACCTGAACCTTCTGCAATTTGCCTGTTGCCACAATAGGTTTACAGTGGGTACAATCTTACTATCTATGTCAGGCTGCTGTTTATTGATTACAGCTCAGTATGCAATATAATCATACCTTCGGTTCTAATCAAGAAGTTCCAAACCCAGGCCTTTGTGCCTCCCTCTGTAACTGGATTCTTAATTTCCTCACCAACCACAACCAGTGCTAACTGGAAATAACATTTCCTCCTTGCTGACAATCAACATCTTAAGAACGCCTTCTTAGCCAGCTGCTCTACTCTCACTACACCCTCGACTGAGTAGCTAGGCAGAGCTCAAACTCCATCTATGAATTTGCCAGTGGCAGAACTATTGTTGGCAGAATTTCAGATGGTGATGAACAGGCATACAGGAGTGACAAAGATCAGCTGGTTGAGTGGTGTCCCAGCAACAACCTTGCACTCAATGTCAGTAAGACCAAGGAATTGATTGGGAATTGAGGAAAGGGAAGTAGAGGGAACATACATCAGTCCTCATTGAGGGATCAACAGTGGAAATAATGAGCAGTTTCAAATTCTTGGTGTCAACATCTCTGACAGTCTATCCTGGGCCCAACATATTGATGCAATTACTAAGAAGGCACGATAGTGGCTATATTTCATTAGGAGTTTAAGGAGAATTAGTACGTCACCAAAGACACTCGCAAATTTTGTCATCTGTGCTGTGGAGAGCATTCTAGCTGGCTGCATCACCGTCTGGTACAGAGGGACTTCTGCACAGGATCAGAAAAGCTGCAGGAAGTTGTAAATTCAGCTAACTTCATCATGGACAATTGCCTCCCCAGCATCAAAGTCACCTTCTAAAGGCCATGTGTCAAAAAGATGGCATCTGTCATTAAGGACTCCCATCACCAGGATATGTCCTCTTCTCATTGCTACCATCAAGAGTGTGAAGACACACACTCAACATTTTAACAAGAGCTTCCTCCCCTCCACCATCAGATTTCTGAATGGACAATGAACCCATGAACAGTATCTCAGATCTTTTCCTCTGTGTATAGATACTTACTGTAACATAGCTTTCATTATTATTATTATATATTGTAGTGCACTACTGCTGCAAAACGATGAAATTAATGAGATATTGTGTGCCAGAATGTGCAGGAAATGGAAGGATTTGGACTGTAGGCAGAAAGGATTAGTTCAGTTGGTTAATTGATGACTTATTTAAATAATTTGGCACAATATTATGAGCCAAAGAGTCCATTCCAGTTCTGTACTCTTCTCTGTTCAATGTTCTATGAAGGCACACTAACACTTTAGATGAGGAAGGATGGTAGGTGATTTACAGTGAGGATGTCTTTGCCTGCATTTGATTTAATGGGTCAGGGAAGGTTTCTTGATCCAAACATCTTGGCTAATTCACGAATGACTTTCTCTCTATTATTTCTCTCAAAATGCAACTGATCACTGATAAATAGAGTTAGCAGATCCATCTAATCATGATGCTTAGGACGTGCATCAAGACCAGACCTAGGCTGATAAAAGATTTGAGACGTACTACTAACAGTAATGAATATCAAGCACAACACCATCCAAGAAGTACAAGCACAAGTTATTCTTCAGATGCTGGAACTCTTGAGCAATGCACAGAAAGTTCTGGAGGAACACAAAATGTCAGGCAGCATCTATGGAGGGGAATAAGCAGTTGACATTTCAGGCCGAGACCCTTTGCCAGGACTTCTCATCTACCACACTGCATCTCATACTCAACTTAAAGATCTGCACAGTTGTACCAATTTTTATCACCTTCTGAACATTTCAAGGTATTTTAGCACAGATTAAGTAACTCTGTAATGTGGGAATCATGGCAGCCTGTTCACATAGGGTAAATTTTCATAAACAACAGTGAGATCAAAACCGGATAATCTCTGCTATTTTTTTCAAGTTATGCTGGTTGAGAGTTTAAAATTGACCTTCACTGCTTCTCATTTAAATATTGTCATTAAATCTTTCTTGGGGTGAGCTGAGTAGCAACACTGCACTTCTGAGAGGGCAGCATTGAAGTGTGAACCTAGCCTGTGTGCTCAAGTACTCAAGATGGACCTTGAATCCGCAATCTGACTCAAAGGGAGGAAGGTTATCATTAAACAATTACTATCACCATCAATGCTTTCTCACAATGACTTCCCAGTCAGAGCATGTGAAGATTAACTGATACTGAGCATTGTTGACAGAAGGCAAGAGAGCTGTATTAAGCAAAATTCATCTTGGAGATCCCCAGCCATTATGAGCAGTCAGGCGAGCTGTCTGATGGAAGGTGCATTAGTGCAATTGTTCTCCAACAATGAGATGGCTGCTGCAGGAGAGTAGGAGTGAGAATTGAACCATTCTAATTGCCACGTTGAGTGATAGAAGATGCAGAGCCACTCAGCTCACGAACCACCTGATCCCACACTATTCCATTTGTACTCTCCTCACATTCCCGTCAAACCCCTACAGCTCACCAAGTCTGCACCAACCCACCTGATCCCACACTATTCCAAATGTACTCTCCTCACATTCCCATCAAATCCCTACAGGTTTCACTTGTGTATAAAATCATGAGGGGGTCAATATGCAACATCTTTTGCCCATTACTGAGAAATCAAGAACAAGAGGCTATGGGCTTGAGGTGAGAGAGGACGCCTGTAATAGGAGTCCAAATGGCAAGTTTTTCATTCTGAGGGTGATCAGTATATGGAGCTGCCAGCGGAAGTGGTAGAGGCAGATATATTAACATTTAAGAGGCGCTTGGACAGGTGCATGGAAAGGAAAGGTTTAGAGCAAGGGGTTCCCAAACTTTATTATGCCATGGAACCCTACCATTACTGCAGGTCCGTGGTCCCCAGGTTTAGAGGGATGTAGACCAAATGTGGGAAAATGGGACTAGTTTACATGGGAATCATAGTTGGTATGGACCATTTGGGCTGGAGGCCACTTTTCCGTGCATTATGACCCTATGACCCACCTACGTCAGGGAAGCTATGCAGTGACCAATTAATCAACCGACCTCTTGTTCCTTGGGATGAGGAAGGAAACCAGAGCACCCAGAGAGAATATACAGAACAAAGGTACAAATTCCACACAGGGAGCACTGGAGATCTGAACTGAACCTAGATCACCAGAGGTGTGTGGCAGTGACTCTACCAGCCGTACCTCAATGTCATCCTGTTATGTTTGGTATGGTCTGCCAGGGTGTCATGCAAACCAATGTTTTTCCACTGTTTCTTGGTACATATGACAATAATAAAACAATTCTCCAATTCTCCAGAGTTGAAATGAGTAACAGATCTAAGAGTATGTTAAACCTGTTTTATTTATAAAGCATCAGATCAAAAGCATTACGTTGCTCATCACAGTGGATGTTAATAACATAAAGTAATGACCATCAGCGTTACTCATGAAGGTTTTGCTGGCAATGAGTCTGTAAACAGGAATCAAAGCATGTCACACACATCAAAGTTGCTGGTGAACGCAGCAGGCCAGGCAGCATCTCTAGGAAGAGATACAGTCGACAGTTCAGGCCGAGACCCTTCGTCAGGACTAACTGAAGGAAGAGTTAGTAAGAGATTTGAAAGTGTGAGGCCTGGCCTGCTGTGTTCACCAGCAACTTTGATGTGTGTTGCTTGAATTTCCAGCATCTGCAGAATTCCTGTTGTTTGCGTTTTTAAAAATCAAAGCATGTCATGCATGATGCATATTATTCAAATCCAAGTGGAGTTGGATAATCTCCTCACAGGGCTGTGGTTTTATACCATACTTTTCTATCACTTGCATATATCTTATATCCTCTACTCTCACTATATCTCATGATGTTGTATGTCTAATAAGTTTACTGCCCTTTAATCACTCTTGGGCAACATCTTAGCATTTCTCTGTAATGTATATTTTGACACCAATTTGAGATGGTCCTTGAAATAGTTGTTACTTCATTTCCTATGAATCTTGTGCTTCTTTTTATGATTTGTATCTGAAAGGCTGTTCCCTGTGGTGTGATGGACTGAGACTGAGGCTATGGGCCTGTGCCAGGTGTGTGCACACAATTTGGCTCAGAATGCTGTTGCTTACTTTTATTATTTACGTGATATGTAGTATATCACCCCCTCCCGCCCACCCCCCCCAACTCTCTGCGCATTGGGTGTTGATCTTTTTTTTTAATTGGGTTCTTTCAGGTTTCTTGCTTTGTGCCCGTTAGCAAACAAATCTCCAGATTGTATAATCTACACATACATTGATAATAAATGTACTTTGAACTTTGATTACACACGCACACGATATTGGATACTTATCATTTAATTGTTGAAATCACTCTGACTCATCATACTCATTTCTATGAGCAGATCATATTTTGTTGCAATAATGCATTGTCCTAATCTCTTAATCTGTGCACAGAGGAAATGCTGTTCATAAAAGGGATCAGTTTTTGTTTGTGGAAAATATTTGAAAGACAATATTAAAGATTTAGCTGTGATATGCAAAAGCATGGCGATCCAGTGACAGACATCATAAAAGAACTTCAAGCATAAGAGGCAGACACGGAAGATTAGTTTAAATGTGTGACAATCTCATTAGCATCTGTAGAGATCAGATAATATTTTGGACAAATAGCCCTAATCAGAACCATCACAGGTGTCTGTTTTTAAAGTTGCATGGACTCCTACTCAGAGAGAGATCGGGAGCAGAACAAGATAATTGTTTCTGAAAGTACTTAAATTGCATGACTTCAAAACAGCTCCTTTTTGATTTTGTAGCAATGTATCTGAACGTAACCCACGAAGAATTTTACTATTCAGAAATCATATTGCTTTTTTTTTTAACATGTGAGCTTGGGCGAAGTGATTCATTCAGCCTTTTGTACAGTTTGCAAAACATAATAAGCTCAGGTGGCATCTAAGGCTTTCAGTCATTAGTGATCTGCAGTCATTTATTTTAGTCCAGGAATCAGACAGCACAGAAACAGACCCTATGGCTCATCAAGTTCATGATGACATTCAAGCACCGATTAACACTAATTCCACTCTAATCCATTTCATTCTCTCCATATACCTCCCAAGTTTCTACCACTTAATCACAAGCTATGGACAATTTACAGTGGCCAATTAATGTACAAAGCCACAAATCTTTGGTATGTGGGAGGAAACTGAAGCCCCCATCAGAAACCCATGTGGTCAGAGGGAGAATGTGCAAACTATACACAGGATGGAAGATGGATCACAGGAGCTGTGGAGCAGCAACTCTACCATCTGCATCATTATGCCAGATGGTTGGGATCTTGCCTTCCTGAGACTGCATCTCCTGTAGGTTCAACCAATGGTAGGAAGAATGTATTGAGAAGTGTGCACTGCTCTCAGCACCTTTTTTTCTTCCATTTTCCTCTGTGATTGTAGAGAGGAGAACATGGAAGATGTGCAATTGAAAGCAGATTGTGAATAAGTTTGGAGGATATGATTAACAGGGAGGAATAGGGAGATGATCTCAAGTGTATCTATGATAGGGAATGGGCATTTAATTGGGGGAAAGCTGATATTTTGGGAGAAGTTGTACAATTTTTGGAATGGAGATGTTCAAAGAAGTCTGAGGAACAGTTTCTATCCTCAGCTATGGTGGCAAAGATTCAGAATCACACAATCCAAGGTTTTTTGAATGCATTTGTAAATCTGCAACCTGCAGGCTTCATGCTTGATTGAGAGGGTCTTAGTGTACAGGGTGACACAGAAAAGAAACCAACCTTCTGGAAGTGAGAAAGCAACTGGGGGGAAGAAAGGCATCCAGGAAAAAGAAACATGCTCTAAATAGTGTGATGATGTTACCACACACTTTTACCATATTATTATGTGTGTGTGTGTGTGTGTGTGTGAGAGAGAGAGATGTTAACTAAATCAGTCCTTCATTTATCTTTAACACCACACTCATAACCAATTTCCAGTACTTTAGTGGAATGTAATCGCCGCTTCACTGGAGTTTGTAAATTGATATCTCAGTTCAGCTGCTTGTTCTCAGATCTTAAAATGATAAATCATCTTAAGATCAATATAACAGCAACCTTGCTTCATTTTATTGTCAAAAAAAAATCTTTGTGAATGGAACTACCAGCTTTTCTTATTAGCGTGGTTCAGTGGGTAACACTCTCACCTTTGGGGCACAAGTTTTTGGATTAAAATCCCACTCCAGTGACATGAACATAGCTCTTTAGATGACGTACAGATTGAGTACCCCTTTTCTGAAATGCTTTAGCCAGAAGTGTTTTGGATTTTATATATTTTTTTTTGGATTTCGGAATATAGAATAAGATAGTTTGGGATTGCCATCATTTCCAACTCTGAATTTAAGTGCTACCAGTAAGCAGTGTTTTGTCTTACACTTGTTTATCACACATATGTACTTAACAGCCAACAATATATACATACTATTAATAGAATGAAAATACATGTGCAGAGCAACAAAAGCGTCACAGCAGCATTGAGAGGATACCTGAATCAGCTGTTGAACAACAACAAACAATGGCAGATTTTCAGTCTCCAGCAAGGATGTCCTATCTTGATCAAAAGGTTATAGTATACTGTATTTCTATTATTTTTGTTCTATGAAAGCTATAAATACAATCAGCATTGTAGACTAGTTCTAGTGTTAGATTTTCATAAGTGTCACTCTAAAAAAAATTAATGCCATTATGTAAGGTGTAAAAAAAATCAGCATCATAGACTTATAATGCTAGATTTTCATGGCCAACGGACACTTTAAAAAATTAATGCCAGGCCTTTTCTTAAATTTCTGCACCAGCCCACTGGACATTCACAGTTACCTTCAATTTTCAGCTTGTCGTGATAGATCTTTGCTTGTTTCATAATCAGAATACCGTCAAGCAGCATATTCATTCTGACACTGATGATACATGATCGATATCTTCATTATTTGCATTATTCATTGTTTATCTCTTTTTCATTCACTTCTGTTTTTTGCATATATGACATCGCTTCTCAGAACTGTCTGTGGTGTGCAGAAGCTTGTTCATTGCCTGAGAATGTTCCCAGCATTTTGTGGAATTTTCCATTTATGATGTCATGTTAGCGCTTAAAAGAAAAATCAGACTTTGGAGGTTTTTGGATTTTGGTACTCAACCTGTAATATTAGGAGCATCCAACACTATGGGAATGTTGTCTTCAGACAAGGAGTTAGATGAAGGTTTTGATGGGAATCTCACATGTTCTTATGGAAAACAGTTTTCCTGTAGATTTGGATGATAATTATCCTTCAGTCCAGGACAATAAAATCTTCTTATCAGTGCGTTGTTGGGTGTGGGAGCTTGCTCAGTGTCTAATGCCATTCATTATAAAGTAAACGAGAGCATTCTGAAAGGGATTTGAGAGATGCCACTGAAATGCAATTTTTTCCGCTTTCTTCCATAACAGTCCATGTGTTCTTCAGCTTCTTGTCTGTCTGGGGAAAATCTAACACCAGCATCAAAAAACAATCTGCACTTATAGAGGGACAATAATTTGCACGGAAAATCACAGATTGTCACAAGTATATGGAGATGAAAGGTATATTCATGCAAGAAAGGATTACCACAGGATGTTGCAAATGGGATGATGAAAGGTTGAGGGTTTAAACACATCTTGAAGGAACTAAATGGCAAATGGATTTGGAAAATGAATTCCAGAGAAAAGAAGCAAATGGTTGAAAGTGTAGCCACAACTGATGGAGTAAAAGGAAAGTCTGATTTGGTGCTGAGGGAGACACTGACATTCCGGAGAAAGTTAGTAGCACATTGGGCCAAGCCAATGAATAGAGTTAAGTGCTGATATGTATGTAAATATGTTATTACTGTATTTACATGTATGTTAAGCCTCTTCTCATTGCTACCATCAGGGAGGCAGGACAGGAGCCTGAAGGGACACACTCAACAATTTAGGAATTGTTTCTTCCCCTCTGCCAGTAGATTTCTGAAAGGACATTGAATCCATGAACACTATCTCACTACTTAATTTCTCCTTTTTGCACAACTTATTTAATTTATTGTTTTAATATAAATAGACTTCTGTAATTTACAGTTTTTATTGCTATGTATTCAAGGTACTGCTGCCACCTTACAACAAATTTCACAACATATGCCAGTGATACCATGGATTCTGCTTAATTGGGACACATTGAGACAAATGTATATTGGCCCAAAATATATGGCTACTTCAATTAGCTGAAGGTTCATGGAAATAGTTAAAAGAAAAGACAAACTACAGTTTAACAGAGTAACAATTTATGTATATATTTACCTGTAAATGACATACAGACAAATTAGAACACTACCAATACCACTATAGCACTGTAAAACTGTGTGTTAGTTCCTAATACAGTAGTTATCAATGAAGGAATTCATCTGCTGTGTTTTCATGATCGACTGTCATGAACAAAATCAGTGATGACAGATAGTGCAGATAATGGACCAACTTCATACAATGCATTAGATGATTGCATCCTCTAAATCTTCATTTTCATTGTAACATTCATGATACCTTCAAATTCTTTGTAATTCCTAACTTGTTGAAGTTGTGAAATAATTTAATTTTCACTCCTGGCTACTTCCGGCATCTCCAAGCCTGAATGCTTGAAACTGCAGTGAGCAAAACAGTTCTGAATTGTCTTAATGCTTATTTCTTGCCAACTGTCAGCGACAAAAATCCCTGCTTTTTGAACACATGCAATTGATGCTATTTAAATACTGATTGCTCTAAGCACGGTGTAGTGTCGAACAGTTACTCAAGTGCACGTGACAGATGATAGTTAGAAACTGTTCAGCAACAGTCTACTGGCCCAATTAAGCGGCATAGTGTCCCAAATAAATGAAGAGAATCCTGACTTTTTTCTCGATTAGTTTTTGTTTTTTTAAAAGTTGCTTCAAATGGGTTGCTCCGTTTAATCGATGGCTCAATTAACTGGAGGCACGTTTATCTTAAATCCATCCCATCGGAAAAATGGAGTAAATTACACATTTAGGACCAGAACCAAATTTCAAACAAGTGTGTGAGTGGTTATGTAGTTATAATGAAGAACCTCTCACAACACCACATTGCATGTATGACTCCATTTTGTTAGTGGATTGTTGGCAAAAATACTGAAGAAATTAAGCCTATGTGTAATGTGAGTTTGAATCTTGGGCTTGGACACATTGTGGTGGGCAAGGCAGGAGCCTCCAACACTAAGGAAAGATGGAAAGGGGAGACTGGTTGGAGCAGGATAGATTGTAGGGTCTTGCCCTGAATCAATAATTATCACTTTGCTTCCACAGATGTTGCTCATTGAGCTCTTGCAACAACTTGTTTTCCATCCTTCACAAGTGTGCCAGTTGGAAGCAATGAAAGACTAATTGCAAAAGGGAAAGGAATCCAGCCTGGTGAGAACCAGGATTGCAAGCCAAAATAATATCAGGCAACTAGATTATGAAGCTGATGGCAGTGGGAGATACAAAGCTAAGACATTGTGCAAGACACCTGAGATGATAATAGAAAAGCAGCACTTTTTAAATTAGGTTGAAAGCTAATGGTCAGTGTATTGATCTGAACATCAGTATAGCTGCTGACTGCTTAATTAGAGGAAGAGGCGTGCTCAACAAGAAATTTAGCAAAGCATCATTAACAAAAGGCATGACGTTTCTGAAGATGTAATCGAGTGAGACACTGATAAACCTAGGCCAGATGTGATATATAGTTTTTCATAATGGTCAAAAGTCAAGCTACCAGTTATCGCAGCCAACTACATAAACACATCAGCCCTATTAAGCGAAGACTGAGTCAAATATCTCAGTTATATGGAAGAATATCTTTGGTATGAGCACCTTGCTACCATTAACAGGTGTTACAGTGCATTAGATACACATAACCATTAAGTCAAATGATAAGCCAGTTTATTGTAGACCAAAATTGGTAGCATATACACTGAAAATCTCAAACATGAACAATGAAATGTGTTGGTCAAAGTAACACAGAGGAAAAGAGGAATATCCATTGAAGTCTATAGAGGACAAGACCATAAAGTAGCCTTGCACATTAATTAATACACATTGCCCAAGTTTGAGGGTCATGCGCTAAAATGGCAGGGACCAAGAAGTTCACCAAGTTGGATCAGTCCCACATACAGTGCCTATAAAAAGTGTGTACACCCTTGGATGTTTTCATGTCTTATTGTTTTACAACATTGAATCACAGTGCATTTAATTTGGCCTTTTTTGACACTGATCAACAGAAAAAGACTCTTTCATGTCAAAATGAAAATAAGTTTCTACAGTTGGTCTAAATTTATTACAGTTATTAATCACAAAATATTTGATTGCAAAATTACTCACCCCTTCAAATCAGTATTTAGTAAATGCAACTCTGGCAGCAATTACAGCCTTGAGTCTGTGTGGATAGGTCTCTATCAGCTTTGCACATCTGCCACACTGCAATTTTTCCCCATTCTTCTTTACAAAGCTGCTCAAACTCTGTCAGATTGCATGGGCATCATGAGCGAACAGCCCTTTCTAAGTCCAACCACAAATTCTCAATTGGATTGAGGTGTGAACTCTGAATTGGCCACTCCATGACCTTAACTTTGTTGTTTGTAAGCCATTCTTGTGTAGCTTTTTCTTTATGCTTGGGGTCATTGTCTTGCTGGAAAACGAATCTTCTCAAAGTTGCAGTCCTCACTGCATCGGGAATTCGTCCGGGATTTCCCTGTATTTTGCTACATTCATTTATCCTCTACCTTCAGAAGCCTTCCAGGCCCTGCTGCAGTGAACCATCTCCACAGCGTAATGCAGCCACCACCATGCTTCATGGTAGGGATGGTGTGTTTTTGATGACATGTTGGTGTTTGGCTTATGCCAAATGTAGCATTTAGTCTGATGGCCAAAAAGCTCAATTTTGGTTTCATCAGACCATAGAACTTTCTTCCTGCTGATTTCCAAGCCTCCAACACGTCTTCTGACAAACTCTAGCTGAGATTTCATTGGAGTTTTTTTCAACAGTGGCTTTCTCTTTGCCACTCTCCCATAAAGGTGCAACTGGTGAAGCACCTGGGTAACGGTTTTTGTATGCACAGTCTCTCCCATCTCAGCCACTGAAGCTTGTAACTCCTCCAAAGTTGTAATAGGTTTCTTGGTAACCTCCCTCACTAGTGCACTCCCTCTTGCACAGTCACTCAGCTTTTGAAGATGGCCTGCTCTTGGTAGATTTACAGGTATACCATATTCTTTCCGTTTCTTGATGATTGATGTAATTGTACTCAAAGGGATATTCAGTAACTTGGACATTTCCTTATATCCATCTCCTGATTTGTGTTTTTCAATAATGTTTTTTTGGAGTTGGTTGGAGTGTTCTTTTGTCTTCATGGTGTAGTTTTTCCCAGGATATTGACTCACCAGGAGTTGGACCTTCCAGATACTACAATTTTACTACAGCCAATTGGATCACCTTGACTGTACACGTGTCTCCAAAAAAAGAATCTCCATTTAGCTAATCATGTGACTTCAAAAACCAATTGGCTGCACCTGTGATGATTTGGTGTGTCATATTAAAGGGAGTGAATACTTGAATGATCAATTATTTTGTGTTTTATGTTTGTAATTAATTTAGATCACTTTATAGAGACCTGTTTACACTTTGACATTAGTCTTTCTCTGTTGATCAGTGTAAAAAAAAAGAAATTAAATCCACTGTGATTCAATGTTATAAAACAGTGAACCATGAAAAGTTCCACGGTGGGGGGAGGGGAGGTGGTGAATACCTTTTATAGGCATTATATATGCATGACAGATAAAGAAAACCATTACAATCTTAAAAGTCAATGCGCACAAGGAGCTTTATTAGTAAACATTATAAATTATGACAAGGAGACCTCATCCAAAATATTTCAGGACACCATGTATTGGAGTCTAACGAAGATGATGCAGAGGAAAAAAATCTCTAAGTACTTGAAGAGAGCTTCATAAGTTCAATGTTAAACTCCTGAAGAGCCAAAGCATCTTTGAAAGGAGTGGCTGATTTGGGTTTGTGGCTGGATACAAAAGCTCTGCTAGCCCAAAGTAAAGACTGAAAGGCAACAACATTTTGTTCCATGCCAACAATCCTCATTAACTGTCAGAGTGTTAGAATGTGACCCTTTAAAGGTAGAGGTCAGAAGGGTGAGAAGAGGTCTAACTAATGCAGGAAACTTGATCTGTTCCTGAAGCAAAAGGGAACCCACTAGTTTTGTTTTAGCATTGATCTGAACAAATTCCATGACTCACATTAGAGAATTGTAATATTGCTTAAAATGCAAACAAATTTCTAATCTCCAAATCTGATTCTCTAATTTGTTCTAAAATCTATTCAAACTCAATTCTGATTGCCTTACATTTTGGGAAATTGGAAGTTGCAATATGAGTAAAAGACTTTGAAGGTTTGTACTACAGTATTTTTATTTTGCATTGAGCCCATTATTAACTTGATTTTAGATATGCTGTGTAGATCATAAACTGATACTACTATTGGAAAAATAGTACAGTACAGATCTACTTTGCAGTATTGAAGATCTTGTGTTGAATCACAATTCAGAAGAACAAGGTGCATTTAATCAGTGCATTTCACAACTTCAGAATGTTCAAAAATGGCAATGAAATACTTCTATGGAGCATTCGCCATTCTAATGTAGGAAACAATAGCCAAAATGAATGCTGTAAGCTCCCACAATAAACAATTTAATAATAAATCTTTCTGAAGAAAGTTGAAGGGTTTGGGGGGCAGTGTGGGAGAAGATGTACTGTACAGTATTTTGGTTTCTAATTGTCAATAGCTCTCCTGCAAATTCTTCAAACAATGATCTTGCTGTTAGCCAATGATTCATAAGAGAATCATCAGTGAGTTGAAGTTCTCACGCCAGCTTATCTTTCAAACCAAAGTAAGTGAAAATCAAAAATTTTATTATGTGATCATTTTTTCCACTCTTGAAATCCGCCTGAGAACCATTTAAAAAGAGCTCAAAGGCACTTAAAAGCAATGAAATGCATTAAGAACATTGACGCATCTAGCGTGGGGATTCAGGAACCATTGTCTGAGGCTTGCATACCATAGTAGACCACTCTGCCTCACTTTGCAAGAATACTGCTTTAATGAGGCCTGCACTTTGTTTGAACATGCTGAACTTTAACATTATAAAGTTTGAAGTTCAAAGTAAATGTTATTATCAAAGTGCATATGTCACTATATAGAACCCGAGATTCATATTTTTGTGGGAATACTCAGCAAATCTGTAGGATAGCAACTATTATAGGATCAATAAAAGATCAATCAGAGTGCAGAAGACAACCAACTGTGCAAATGCACATATGTATAAATAAATAGCAATAAATAACCGGAACATGAGATAATGAGAGAAGATTATTTGAAAGTGAGATCATAGGTTGTGGGAACATTTCAATGATGGGGCAAGAGAAGTTGACTGTAGTTATCCCCTTTTGTACAAGAGTCTGATGGTTGAGGTGTGGTAACCGTTCTTGAACCTTGTGGTCTGAGTCCTGAGGCTCTTATACCTTCTTCCTGATGGCAGCATCAAGAAGAGGGCATGATCTGCATGGTGGGGACACCTGACGACAGATGCTGCATTCCTACAAGTGTTTCACGTAGATGTTCTCAATGGATGGGAGGGCGTTACCCATGATGTAACTTTATAAATATGATGTGTAAATAATAAGCACAAGGGGTACATTGAATCAGTCAGGATCAGACCCAGTTTCTTTGAACTGATTATAGACAAGGTCTCAGTTTAACATCAACATCTCTGATCATGTAGCATTCCTCAGTAATGCACTGGAATTGTGTGTTCAGTTCCCAACAGAGGTTTGAACCCACAACTGCTTGAGATAAAGGCAGGAACACTGCAAGCTAAATTATAACACAGCTAAAGTATAACAGTGATTAGTAATTAACCAAGATCCTAATGGGAGAAGGAAAAGCAACAAAACAGTGGCATTTAATGCAATTTTGCTTCTGGATAAGCTTACTTCATAGAAGAGGCATGACTTCATTTCCTCACTTTCAATGCGGAGAAAGATCTGTGACACTTAGAGAGAAGTCACTATTAAGCACTAAATTATCTGATTAATAAGGCTAACTGTCTAATCAAATAGAATTTTATTGAAATAAATAATCTGTAAAGGACTCATACATATTTATTTTGAAAAGCTGTCCAGTGCAGCATTTTTAAGTGACAAGATGAATAATTGGTAAGGGGTGGAACGGAACTGATTTGAGGTGTCGCCCTGAGAGAAGTAGTTGCGACTGCTCTTCCCGCTGATCTTCCAGGCTCTGATTTCTGAAAGCCATTTTAAACCCTCAGTGCAGTGAGCTTCAGCAAGGAGTGGTGAGCACAAAATAATGCCAATGGGACTAGTACGAGGGATGTCAGTGGGATTCATGCAAGGAATGCAGGCGTATATGAAATAGAGATCCTTAGAAGTGGTAGAGGGCAGTCAGATGAAGAATACTTTGCAAGTTTAGATATTCATTTTTATCATTTTGGAAGACATTATGCTTTGCCTTTGAATCTGACTTCATTTTCCAGTTCCTTCAGCCCACATATTCAATGATTCACCCACGTCCCCCCCCCCCCACCGCCCATTCTAATCATTCTCTCTTAACCTCTCTCCAGTCAGGCAGAAGATGCGAACTTTGAAAACATGACCAGCAGGGTCAAGGACAGCTTCTGTACAGGTTATCAGATGCCTGAATGTGTCCATTATGCATTCTCGATTTCCCAGTCTACCTTGTCATGTGCCTTGCTCTTTATTTGTCTACTTGTGTTGCACGTTCTCTACAATGGTAACATCGAATTCTATATTCTTTCCTTTTTACTACCTCACCATACTTAAAAGATCTGCCTGTCAGTGTATTTGACAATAATAAGTCTATTCCAATTCCAGTATAGAAAGAAACCGGATGTAATGTTTGAGAGAAGAATTGAAGTAGCCAATATTTAAAAGGAGGTGGGCAGAAAATGCCAGAAATACTCAGCAGGACAGGCAACATCTATAGAGACAGAATGAGAGTCAATATTTATGCCCAGGACCTCTCATCAGAAGTAATTCATTGACATGAAGAATTAGACCATAAGACATAGGAGAAGAATTAGGCCATCTGGCCCATCGAGTCTGCTCTGCCATTCAATCATGGCTGATCCTTTTTTTCTATCTCCTCCTCAACCCCACCTCCCAGCCTTTTCCCCGTAATCTTTGATGCCATGTCCAATTAAGAACCTATCAATCTCTACCTTAAATACACCCAACGACCTGGCCTCCACAGCTGCATCTGACAACAAATTCCACAATTTCACCACCCTCTGGCTGAAGATATTTCTCCACATCTCTGTCTTGAATGGGTGCCCCTCTATCCTGAGGCTGTGCCCTCTTGTTCTAGACTTTCCCATCATGGGAAACATCCTTTCCACATCTAACTCTGTCCAGATCTTTCAACATTCGAAAGGTTTCAATGAGATCCCCCTCATCCTTCTGAATTCCAGCAAGTACAGACCCAGAGCTATCAAATGTTCCTCGTATGATAATTAATTTGTTTCTCTCTTCACAAATGCCCTCTGACTTGCTGAACGTTTCTGACATTTTCTGGTATATGTCTCAGACTCTGAAGTATTCCAGAGGGGATTTAAGAAGATATTATCTAAACCAGACCCTGGAAGCAGCTTAATCTTTGCTATATATTCTTATAAAGTGGTCATATGATTTGAAATACCCTACAAAGCATTGGCTAAGCATTGGAAAGTGGGATGAGATTGGCACAGGATGATGAGCGAATGGTCGCATCTTACACCATAAACATCCCTGATTCTATGATATTTATAGGTGACCAGGGTGAAAAGAGTTCCGTGCCTGCTATTATCATGTCCTTTACTTCATTATCTAGATTGGGCTGATAACCACGTAAGCTGTGGGTTACTGGGGCTTTACACGGATCTTGTTTCCATGGCAACTGTGAGTGGGAGGTGAATGAAGTTCCAGTGGAGCTGTAGTTTGCTCATCCAGTAGAATCCCATTTGTCTGGGAATACTGGATAAATGTGACATTGACTGCACTGAGTTTATAGAATTAGAGCAGGTTGTTTCATCCAACTGATTCATCCTGGTTCTTTCCTTCCATCTGGAGTTCCTTTCATATTTCTTCATGACAACAAAATCAACACTTCATATCATTTGAAACATGAAAATATGTCTCTCCTTGTACTTTGTCTTCCTGCAGCATCCTGAGCTGTTAAATTCTGAGAAAAATTGGAGCAATGTTTATATGGGTTTTATTCAATTTTAAATCAATAGCAGCTGGAATTGTGTGCTTCATTCCCTTGTGAAATAAATTACATTGCTTCCCATCTGCATCCATTTGTGCCAATTCTTGGTGCTCAGGAACATATATACTCTACTTCTAATATGGGCTTGTTTAAAAAAGTTGTTTAGTAAAATTGTTCTGAAATGGCAAAATAAAAAAAAATCATTCTAACCATACCTATAAATAAAATTGATGGCTATGTCCTGCAGTGCTGTTGTGGATATTTTTGACTGATTTATTTACAATACTCTGAGCAATCTGACAGGACCTGGATCACTGAAACACATTGATGTATAGGGACCTTGATGCTTGCGGTATAAAAATCCAGCTCTGTATAGGTCAATGAAGAGAGAAATTGTCTTTTTAATCAATCATACCAAACTCTGTCTGCTGAATTCAATTGATTCTTGCATCTAGTAATTCAGATCTCTCTCACTCTTCATCATTGTCCCTTTAAGTGTTGAAGAGAGACGCAAGTGATGGTGAAAACTGGGAGAGATGTAAAACTGGTGAAGGATATGATATTGTCCTTTTGTGTTCAATAAGGCAAGGTCAAAGTAACTCCAGTGCAGATGAACAAATCAAACTGCTCTAAATGTGTCATACTAAGCTGTGCTTTTGCTCTGGGAGGAGAGGAGTTTTGAGGAACATTAGTGTAAACATGATGTGTTACAACCAGGGCAGCAGAGGTAGGAATGTACATTCTATTTGACCTATGTGATTCCCAGGGTCAGCAAACAAATCTGGTTGCATTTTTGCAACCAATAAATCTCATGGAAAAATATTATTTTTTTTTAACTATGTGGAACCTCTCTAATCCCAAATGCTAGAATGAAAATTGAAAACAAGGCATTGCTTGATAGGGATTTGGGAGACAGATTACCAGTTCAAGCCAGAAATATTTTAGGATAAATGACGGATAAATAAGAAGCTCCATTGTAACAAGGACCTGTGAATTCTCAGTTAAACTTTTATCCCGTCTGCTTGCGGCTCAATATAAGGTATGGTTTGCAATTGATCGGAAAGCAACTTTGTCTGACTTAATTTTTCATAAGGAAAGATATTTGGTTAAAATGTTTAATGCAAATTAAGTTTTAGAAATGTTTCGTATTCTAATGTGTTAAGTTGTATGATACCCGTATGGGGATATGGGCTTCTCGGTCCATCTATTTGTCATGATTGATTTTTGTATTAACTCCATTGGTTCAATAACCCATGGTTCCCAAGCCCAACTGGGGGGAAAAAAAATCTTCATAGGTATTCTCCTTTGATCTTCAGCCTCAGCTATATCTTTGGGGAAGCTGTTTCACTGCCCACATGAAAAGAAAACAAGGTTGAGGATTTTATTTCAGGTATACGTCGGTCATTTTATAATAATTGTCTGTTGGACATTCAAGGGGATTTGAATTATTATGAAGCTGGTGAAATGATGGAAACTGAATGCCTTGTCACAGTGCTGATATCTAACAAAATCCCATATGCCTGGATTATCAGCTCCTTGAGTCTTTGTAAAGGAAAATGTATGTTTATCTGCCTCTTATTGACAATTACTGTGGATATGAGCTCCTCCAGGCTTATCACAGATTTCATAAAAATTCCCTTAAGATTTTGCTGACATTTTTGACTGATTTCTCAAGCCTGGTAATAATCTGCCTCACTGCCTCAGTTATATTACTGGATAGAAGGTGGCTGAATACTGGGCTTCCATCATCTCTCACCTTGGTGATCAAATGGTGTGCAAAATAAATCAGTTAAAGAACTTGGCTGTTCCCTGTAGGTGTCAATGAACTCATATTAAAGAACATAAGATCTCATTTGTTGCACAGTTAAACTGTATTTATTAATCATGTTCAGACTCGAGACCCGATCACTATTAAACCTACTGGCACAAAATAGCTGTCTTTAAGCATTAGTATTAGTGTAAGGGTTCATTTTAACCTGATCTTATGAATACAGCGTATCTATGTGATAACAGTGTTCGTTTACCTAATACTTTTAACACAGTACGTTACCTTAAGGCAGCTTACAAGAGAGTTAGTCATGTGTTAAAATGCTTAATTTCAGCCTTCCAACTAGAGCAATGTAGAACATTGACCTCAATTGTAGTTGTCTCATTCAAATTAGGAGGGACTGATAACAGGTCTGAGCCAATGATAGCAACCTATGGTGGCAAGTGGCTCCTTAGTCTTGCAGATTTCACCTCTCAATTAAAACAGACATAGTATGATTGGGGAATTAATCAACTGCTTAGTTATGTTGACTGTTCAGCCAGACCCCAGTGGTATCACTACCACAGTGTACTTGCTGAGTCCAACAAAGGTAAACTCTTAATTTATACAACAATCTCATGGAAGATATCAATGGGAACAGCAGCAATGGAGAACAACACAACAAAATTTGAAAACATGATTTACTCGACATCACAGCATTGTTTCTTCAATGTGGTGATCCCTAGCTAGCTAACGATGTTTAAGATCTCCTCAATAATTAAAACTATCTATATTATGTATCAATATTTCTCTCTTTTATTAAAGGATACACAGTGAGTGTTCACTGGGATTGAAACATTTATACTATAATTGTAGATCACAGATTATAACATTTGTTTAGCTTCTGAATACATTACTTCTCTCTGTGGTCTCCATTGTATGGATCCTATTAACGAGCTGTGACTACAGTATTCTGAATTAATAAGCAGTGTTATGCTAGGAGGTTTACTGGTAGTCTATAATTGATGTTGACAGCTGAGTTGTTAACATTGTGATTCCACCACCAAACAATGTACCAATTAAAATGCATTTTCATTTATTTTTTATTGCCAGCTAGCTAATCTATTGTTGGTGTTGTTTACTGGAAAATAATGTTTATTTGGCTCTTGTCCCGTAATAGTTGACTTGGCACTCCCTGATTCTTGTCGTAGAGATGAGCACAAAAATCTCAGTTGACACCTCAGTGTAGTAGCACAGGAATAATGGCATGTGCAGGGAGCCATCTATGAGGTAGGACACCCTCTTACCATTTGATCTTAGGAGACTCCAGTATGTTTCTTCAGGAGAACCCAGTGAATCAAGAAATCATCAAATAATGTACATAATAGTGTACGTAGGAACGCTGTGCATGCACTGAAAGCATATCTTCTGCATTACCATCATGACTAAACTTCAGCAAGACCTTCACCAGCTGTTGCATTCTGAAAGCAGAGAGGCAGAGCATACCTCAGCTGAGTATTTTTTCTCTCTATCACTGGCCATAACATGAATCGTTGAGTCATAGATTTGTGCAACACAGAAACATGCTCTTAATCCTGTCACATTTCTGTGACCTACTTGCCCATTTGCTTCTTTCTATGCTTTGCTTGTTTGTGCCTATCTAACCACCTTATAAATATGCTAATTGTATCTAATATCACCACATTTTCTAAAGTTCAAAGTAAATGTTATTATCAAAATACAAATATGTCATCATATACAACCCTGGGGTTTATTTTCTTGTTGGCATACTCAACAAATTTATAGAATAGTAACTATAACAGAATCAATGAAAGAGTGAATTGAACCAACATGCAGAAGACAGCAAACTGTGCAAATGCAAAAAAACAATGAGTAACAATAAATAGCAAGAACATGAGATGAACAGTCAATGAGAGTGAGTCCATTGGCTGTGGGAATGTTTCAATGATGGGGCAAGAGAAGTTGAGTAAAGTTATTCCCTTTTGTTCAAGGGCCTGATGGTTGGGGTAGTAACTGTTCTGAGGCTCTTGTATCTTCTTCTTGGTGGCAGCAGTGAGAAGAGAGCATGGTCTGGGTGCTGGGGCACCTGATGATAGATGTCGCTTTTCTGGCAGCATGTTGCAGATATCAGCGAAGCTCTGTGCAGATAAAATTCTCCTTAGATATTCTTCACATATCCTTCCTTTCACCTATTCTCCTCTGTTTTTGATAGTATGGGGAACAAATTTGACTATCTACCCTCTCTGTGCTATCATAGTCTTATACTGTATATATTTATCAGGACAGCCTTTAGCCTTCTTTGCTCCAGGGCAACCGAGTCCCAACCTACACAATCTCTCCCCATAACTATAGTCCTTCAATCTAGGCAACAGCCTGGTGATGCTCCTTTGCACTCTCTTCAGCCCAATCATGTCCTTTATTTCTGTGTCTGACTTGTCTCTTTCTATGTCTATATTGTCTCTCTCTCTATCTCCAACTCCATTCTTATTTTTGCCATTCATGGTTTGTGATACAAGCATTCCAAAGGTAGGAAGATTGGAACAGCTTGTATTGTTTTGTATATTAATGCATTTCAAAGGGAAAGGCAAGGGACTTTGCTGGGAGCCTAGTTAAGCTACACATCAAAGTGGATGTGAATTAATAAATGATCAAGTTTCATGTTTCTATGTTCATATTTATAGCATGATCATGATTACTTTTAAGTTCTGGCATTTAAATGTTAAGTCCCATTCAAATTTCTTAAAGATTAGAAGTGATCTTTAAGTGTTTTAAGACCTTGCTATGAAATTTCGATGCAAAATGGGGTGAAAAGATATCAGCAAAACGTTGAGGGTGTGGGGTTGGGTCTGTTCTCAAATAGGCAATAGGAAAGGGTATGCAGAGAATTACCTGCTGTTGTTATTAACCAGGTTGCTTCGGGGAACAAAATCCATGTACATTGTAAACTATAGAGTCCTTCTGTAACAATCAGGATCCTCTTGTCTCATAGGACACCCATATGGATTTTAAAAAGGGCAAACACACAAGTATGTATGAGCATCTGGAGGAAGCCCACGTGGTCATGGGAAGAACGTACAAACCCCCTACCGGCGGCGCGGGAGTTGAACTCCATACATCGATACTCTGAGCTGTAATAGTGTTGCACTAGCGGCCACGCCACTGTTCACCTTTGATGCTGATTCCTTTCCATTGCTGATGTTGACCTCCTAAATATTTATCGAATTCTCTATATTTGGTCTATATGTGCTGCATCTGCAATGTGTTCTGCTTTTAGAACACTTGTTTCTGATATGAAACTTAATAGGCTTTTCGAACAAGATCTTCTGGTTTTGTTTCCTGGCCACGTAATTTCTACATTCACCACTTGTGGCTTCCAGGGCCAAGAAGTGTTCAATTTTAGTGTTCATTTTGTTACATATGGATTTCTGAATATTCCCAGCCAAGTAAGAGCCTGTGGATCACTCAGCAAATGTTTTTAATCTATCAATCAATGAATTCTGCTGGAACATGAAATTCAAGTTCAGTTGAGATATCCTACAAAGTGGTAACATCCTATAAACTGATGGTTGTCTCTTAAGGTGAAGAACTGTGACTCATCAGAGGAGACCAGAAACTGGAAATTAAATTTTCCTCTTCAAATAACAAACTCTTTTTATCTTTCATAAACTTACTTTCAGGAAGCAATTAGCAGTTAGTATGCTTCCAATTAATTAAATACTTGAGTCACTTGCAGAGGTCAGTCAGTTATCAATTAATCAACCGATCATTATATCCAAGTGCAGCACAGGTTCGGACTGAAGCAGATTGGTCAATCCACAAGCATTTGATGTGAAGTTGTCTGAGAAGTTTGAACAAAAGTACAACGGATGAACCTCTATAAATGTATTAATTAAATAAAGCACTTTTATTGTTTAAATTAACTGAGTTTTAATGAGCACAAAACATTTTAACTCCTGTACTGAATTAAGTCCAATGTTTATTTTCTTAACATAAGAGGGATAAATTTTAGTTTAAATGCTATTTAATCAGTACATGCATGTACTGGCAATTTCAAGACACACTGTTTTTTTCCACAGCTCATTGAATCCAGGTTTGTTGCACAAATTCTGAAAGCTAATTATTGGGATTTCAATTGCAGAATTTGGTATGAAGTAGAGGGGAAATTACTTCTATGGATAATTTATTTGCAATGCAGCAGAATCAATTGAGCCGACCCCAAAAAGAGTGGACCTGGAACCCTTAACTTGTGTTTCCTGTGATTTGTTAAACTTGCTCAAGATTCGGCTAATCTAAATGAAGCCATATTCCAAACCCGCCAAGCTTCCAATTTCATGTTGCTGGAGTTGCTGATTAAGGTAGGTTTTTCAAATTACCCTCATGCACACTCTCCTGCTGATGTTGCCAACTCATCAAGAACCTCAAAGGCTGTGAGAACATAAGATATAGGAGCTTAACTAGGTCATTTGGCCAATCGAGTCTGCTCCGCCATTTCATCATGGCTGATCCATTTCCTTCTCAGTCCCAATCTCCTCCCTCCTCCCTATATCCCTCTGCAATTCGATTCTCGACAGACCACAATCTGCGGATTGGTGATAACATATTTTCATCGCTGACGATCAACACTGGTGCACCTCAGCAGTGTGTGCTTAGCCCACTGCTCTACTCTCAATATACACATAACTGTGTGGCTAGGCGTAGCTCAAATACCATCTATAAATTTGCTGACAATACAGCCATTGTTGGTAGAATCTCAGGTGGTGACGAGAGGGCATACAGGAATGAAATATGCCAACTAGTGGAATGGGGTCGCAGCAACAACCTGGCACTCGACGTCAGTAAGACAAAGGAGCTGATTGTGGACTTTAGGAAGAGTAAGATGAAGGAACACGTAGCAATCCTCAGAAAGGGATCAGAAGTGGAGAGAGTGAACAGTTTTCAAGTTCCTTGGTGTCAAGATCTCTGAGGATCTAACCTGGTTCCAACACATCGATGTAGTTATAAAGAAGGCAAGACAGCAGGTATTCTTTATGAGGAGTTTGAAGAGATTTGGCATGTCAACCAATACACTCAAAATCTTCTATAGTTGTACTGCAGAGAGCATTCTAACAGGCTGCATCATTGTCTGGTATGGAGGGGCTACTGCAAAGGACCAAAAGAAGCTGCAGAAGATTGTAAATCTAGGCAGTTCCATCTTGGGTACTAGCCTACAAAGAACCCAGGACACCTCCAAGGAGGTGTGTCTCAGAAAGGCAGCATTCATTATTAAGGATCTCAAGCACCCAGGACATGCCCTTTTTTCACTATACCATCAGGTAGGAGGTACAGAAGGCTGAAGGCACACACTCAGTGATTTAGGAACAGATTTTTCCCCTCTGCCATCCAGTTCCTAATGGACATTATATCTTTGGACACTTACTGTTTTTGCATGATTTTTTTTTAAATCCATTCAATATATGTAATTGATTTATTTGTTTATTTATTATTATGATTTTTATTTTATGTATTTTTATTTTTTTTTCTCTGCTGGATTATGTATTGCATTGAACTATTGCTGCTAGGTTAACAAATTTCACATCACATGCTTATGATAATAAACTTGATTCTGAATCTGATTCCTTTTGTGCCCTAGATAGTCAAGAATCTGCCAACCTCTGCTTTAAATATACCTAATGTCATGGCCTCCAAGCTATCTATGACAACAAATTCCACAGATTCACTACTATCTAGCTAAAGAAATTCCTCTTCATCTCAGTTTAAATGGACAGAACTCTTCTGAGGTTGTGTCCTCTGGTGTTAGATGCCCTACCATAGGAAACATCCTCTCCAGATCCACTCTATCGAGACCTTTCAACATTTGATAGGTTTCAATGAGATCCCCCCCCCCATTCTTCTGAAGTCCAGTGATTAGAGTTCCAGAGGCATCAAGTGCTCCTCATATGATAATGCCTTTCAATCCTGGAATCACTTTCATGAACGTGCTTTGAACCCTCTCCAATGTCAACACATCCTTTCTTAGATAAAGGCCCAAACCTGCTCACAATACTCCATAAAGGCTAGGATGAATAAGTGTCCCAAGCAGTAAGGTTGGGGAGATATATCCCTCTTTTTCCACCAGGTGAGAGCCAGCTTCAGAGAAGAAAGCAAATTGAATGTTAAGTTTCATGTTTACTTTTTCAATTATTTATGTGTTTAAATGTCAGAGATGTTTAAAAAATATATGAATTTACAATATAGACTTGACAGGCAGCATAACTGGGGAGAGGATATGCCAGCCTTCAAAGCTCACAGAAGTGTTTTGCGAATAGGACAAGGTCTAAATCAAGTTTATTGTCAAATTTAGAAAAAGCAAATCACAGGCATGTAGCATTAGCCGCACAGTATTCACATGAAAAGCAGAGATTAACACAGGAAGTGTACAAAATTATACAAGTACAGTAACATCACAATTAAGGCAAAAAAAGATCCACTGTCATGCAGAGTGTTGCTTATACTGGGGGGGGGTGATTAAGGTTGTGCATATTAATTCAAGGAATGAATTGTTGAAATGAATTAGCCATCCTTGAACCTGCTGGAGTGGAATTTCAGGTTTCCATTTAGTACCTCCTGCCCAAAGGTAGCTGCAAGGAAATGGCATTGCCTAGATGGTGGGCATCTTTGATGATAGATATTTCCAGAGCCACAATGCAGTGGCACAGACTTCAGTGGAGGCAAGGACATTTTTGGTCCAGCAGGATAGGCTGTTCTCAATTTGGAGGTTTGTAGTCCACATTTCACTTGATAGAACTATTTTGAGTCGTACTAATAAAATCTCATCAAATTGTCACACTTAAATACATCAAATAATTCTTTTTAATGAAATTTGACAAAAGACAAAATTACATTTATTGTGCTACCAGTCTGTGCTGACTGACGGCTTTTACTTTTTGATTATAGAAATAAATTACAGCAGGAATATGGAGCCTGTTCAGACTTGGGTACAGTTTCCTGGTTCACGGAATTGGAAATTCTTCAACATAGATTAAAGTATTCATCAAGTGACGAAATAACAGTTGGCAAAATATCTTTCAAGAGTGCCAGCTGAAACAAAGTGTTCTGAATACCGTGACTACCATGGAGACACTGTTATGTTAATAATATATTTTCATAGTGAATTAAAAGGCTCCCTAGTAAGAAGCTGAGTATTTCTGTTTCTTCACCTTTGTGCAATTAATTTCAGCAATTGAAAAACAAATTAGATTAAAGTTTAATAGAGTACAATTGAGTAGAAGAGGGAGATAAACCTGTTTATTTTTCACTCCCTTTGCAATCAAATGTTTGTTGGATTTTTATTGTGCCCCAGACAATGCCTGTGTTTGTCAGACCTTGTTGATTGGAATGATTGTTAAGCATCTGCCTGCATTCTGATTTTACTGTTATACTTGCTCGGTTTGCAAGAAACAAGCACAGTGGGATGGGAGGGGAGGCTGGAATATCAGATGTCATTCTGGGGAAAGAAGACGATGCAAATCTTGTGACAGATATGTTGCAAGTTTAAAGCACTCCTGCCAACTGCGATGGGGGGAGGGAGAGATAATGTTGCATTTTAATAACATAAAGGAAATGACATTGAAGAGTTATGTTAATTTCACTGACTCGATATTTTGAACTGTGTGAGGGAGTTATTTGCATTAAAGAGATGAGTCGCATACCAATGTTACAGCTTTGTTGCTGACCCAGATAGCAATGTTGGCATGATTCCATCACTGTGTGATGATGGTTATTGAGCTTTCAACCTTTGGGGAGGTCATACGATATGCCATGTTCTGGAAAGAGAAAATATTTCATAAGTTCCAGAATGGAAGGTGTCGCCGTCTGTTGATGCACCTTGTTCTACGCTGAATATACGTGCAAAACACTCAAAATGCTGGAGGAAATCATCAGGTCAGGCAGCAGTTATGGAAGGGAATAAACAGCCAATGTTTCAGGCCGAGACTCTTCAGCAACAATCCTGATGATAGCCTAACCTGCTGAGTTCCTCCAGCATTTTGTGTGATTTGCTCTGGATTTCCAGTATCTGCAGAATCTCGTGTTTAAGCTCTCTTCTGAGTTTGTTTGTACATGAACAGTGCACGGACAAATACAGACATTCCTTTCTCTGCTTATCACAGAAATGCAATGCAGAGGTGTTTTTAAAAAAACACTTTAATATATGGATACTACAAATGCAAGTAGCATAACTGTAAAGACCATGGTACTATGGTTGGGTGAAATGCAAACTCCATCTTTTATAACATAGAAAGAATGCTGACACCATGTCAACCAATGAGTAAGAGATAAGGTGGAATATGTGACTGGGCCTGCTGGGCCTGCTGAACCTACAGCAAAAATAATTTACTTCATATGCAGAGTTTGTTCAAAGAGCAGAGAACATTGAAACTGCAGCAACTTATCCTAGAAAAACTGAATCGTGGCTGAAGGATGGTTGTAGTTGGGAGCTGAATGCCTAAGGTTACACCTTGCATTGGAGGGATAGGAAGGTAGGCAGAGGGGGTGGCATGATTCTGCTGAAGAATGGCACCAAATCATTAAAAAGATGTGACATAGGATCGGATAATGTTGAATCCTTGTAGGCTTGTAGGTTGAGTTAAGAAACTGCAAGGGTAAAAAAAGGACCCTGATGGTAGTTTTATACAGGCCTCCAAACAGTAGCTTGGATGTGGACCACAGTTATAATGTGAAGGAGAAAAAAACATGTCAAAAGGGCAATGTTATAATATCCTTGGAAGATTTTAACATGCAGGTAGATTGAGAAAATCAGGTTGGTAATGAATCTCAAGAGAGTGAATTTGTTGAATGCCTAGGAGATGGCTTTTTAGAGCAGTTTATTGCTGACCCTACTTGGGGATCAGCTATACTGGATTGGAATGATGCGATGTTTTCTTTTAGTTTGGGTAGATTAGTTTTTTTTAATAAGATATATGTATTTTTATATACTCTATTGCTAATTTGTGAGATTTTGGGAGGTTTACTACCTATGTGTTACTTGACTGTATACTTGTATAAAATTATTATTATTAATTAATACAATCCCAATCGCTCTGTACTTATTTTTTGTAATGTGTATGATGTTGAAATTATTAAAAAGATTGAAAAAGAAAGAAGGGAATGATGCAATGAACTGGAGGTGGTTAGGAAGCTTAAGGCAAAGAAACACTTAAGAGTCAGTAATCACAATATGATTAAGTTCTACTTGAAATTTGATAGGGAGAAAGTATGTAGCAGTATTTCAATGGAGTAAGGGGAATTACAGTGGTATGAAAAAGGAGCTGGCCAAAGTAAATTGGAAGGAGATGCCAATGGAGATGACAGCAGAGCAGCAATGGCTTGAGATTCTGGAAAAAAATTGCGGAAGGTGCAAGATAGAGTTATTCCAAAAACAAAGAAATACTCAAATGACAAAATAGTACAACTGTGGCAGACAAAGGAAGTCAAAGCTAATGCAAAAGCAAATGAGAGGGCATGTAGCAAAGCAAAAATTAGTGAGAAGATAGAGGATTAGGAAGTTTTTAAAAACAACAAGTAATTAAAAGAATCATTAAGAGGGAAAAGATGAAATATAAAAGCAAGCTAGCGAACAATATCAAAGTGGATAGCAAAAGCTTTATCAACTATATAAAAAATAAAAGAGAAGTGAGGGTGAATATAGGACCACTAGAAAATGAGGCTGGAGAAATAGTAATGGGAGTCAAGGAGATGGCAGATGAATTAAATGAGTATTTTGTATCAGTCTTCACTATGGAAGACACTAGCAGTATGCCTGATGCTGTAGTCTGTGAAGAAAGAGAAGTGGGTGCAGTTACTATTACAAGAGAGAAGGTGCTCAAAAAACTGAAAGACCTAAAGGTACTTAAGTCACACAGATCGAATGAACTGCACCTTAGGGTTCTGAAAGAGGTAGTGTTAGAGATTGTAGTGGCATTAGAAATGATCTTTCAAAAATCATTGGACTCTGGTATGATGCCAGAGGACTGGAAAATTGGAAATATCACTCCACTCTTTAAGAAAAGAGGGAGGTAGCAGAAAGGAAATTATAGACCAGTTAGCCTGACCTCAGTGGATGGAATGATGTTAGAGTCAATTTTTAAGGATGAGGTGATGGAATACTTGGTGACACAGGACAAGATAAGACAAGGTCAGCATGGTTTCCTTTAGGGAAATCCTGCCTGACAAACATTTTGGAATTCTTTGAGGAGATTACAAGTAGGATAAATAAAGGGGATGCAGTGTATGTTGTATATTTGGACTTTCAGAAAGCCTTTAACAATGTGCCACACTTGTGGCTGCTTACCAAGTTAAGAGTCCATGGCATTACAGGAAAGTTACTGCTGTGGTTAGAGCATTGGCTGATTGGTAGGAGGCAGCAAGTGGGAATAAAAGGATACTTTTCCAGTTGGCTGTGAGCGACTTGTGGTATTCCACAAGAGTTGGTGTTGGGACCATTGTTTTTTACTGCTATATATCAATGATTTAAGTGATGGAATAGATGGCTTTGTTACCAAATTCGCAGATGATATGAAGATTGGTGGAGGGGCAGGTAGTGTTGAGGAAACAGGAAGGCTGCAGAAGGACCTAGACAGTTTAGGAAAATGGGCAAGGAAGTGGCAAATGAAATACAATGTTGGAAAATGCATGGTCATATACTTAAGAAGAAGAAATAAATGTGGAGACTATTTCTAAAAGGGGAGAAAATTCAAACAACTGAGATGCAAAGGGACTTGGAAGTCCTTATGCAGAACACCCTAAAAGTTAACTTACAGGTTGAGTTGGTAGTGAGGAAGGCAAATGCAATGTTAGCATTCATTTCAAGAGGTATAAAATACAAGAGCAAGGATGTGATGCTGAGGCTTTATGAGGCACTGGTGAGGCCTCATCTTGACTAATGTGAACAGTTTTGGGCTCCTTATCTAAGAGAAGTGCTGGTATTGGAGAGGGTTCAGAGGAAGTTAACAAGGATTATTCCGGGAATGAAAGTGTTATCATATGAGGAACATTTGATGACTCTTGGCTTGTACTCACTGGAATTTAGAAGGATGAAGGGAGATCTCATGAAACTTTCCGAATGTTGAAAGGCCTAGATGGAGAAGATGTGGAAAGGATGTTTCCCATGGTGGGAGAGTCTCGGACAAGAGGGTACTGCTTCAGGATAGAGGGGCATTTATTTAAAACAGAGATGCGGAAAAATTTCTTTAGCCAGAGGATGGTGAATTTGTGAAATTTGTTACCACAGGCAGCTGTGGAGGCCGGTTTGTTGAGTGTAAATACAGAGATTAATAGGTGCTTGATTGACCATGGCATCAAAGATTACAGAGAGAAATCCAAGGAATAGAGTTAAGGAGGGGAAAAAAGGAACAGCCATGATTGAATGGTGGAGCAGACTTGATGGGCCAAATGCTCTAATTTTGCTTCTATGTCTTATCGTCTTATGGTCTAAAAGCAGGCCAATTTTTCCAAAAACGTGCATTGAGAACAGTAAGCAAAAAGACTGAAATCAACCTGTAAGAAACTGACCTGCACTTTTCTATGATTGTATGATTCCAATCTCAATTATTTTCAACAATGTGACCAACGAACTTGATAGACAGGAAATTGCCCTGCTGACCCCTAGTGAGACTGGGAGGGCTACTGCCAATATTTGCAGTCTAAAAGCAATTGTAATGGAATTGTTTGATCTTCATCAGGAAAGAACCTTATTTTTGATTAATAGCGAAGATATGCTCCAACTTGGTATTGGATGCCATATGGCGTATTACCAGCATGGACTTCATGGGAACTGTTTGTTTAAGCAGGAATTAATAATGAATTATCATACGCTTGAAGATAACATCTTCAGTCTGAAGGTCATCATCACTTCAAATCAGTGATTTGATAGAAGTATACAAGTTATGAGGGGTATAGATAGGCTAAATACAAGCAGGCTTTTTCCACTAAAGTTGGGTGAGACTAGAACTAAATGTCATAGGTTAAGGGTTAAAGATGGCAGTTCACTGACTTTAATGAGAACTTCTGCAGAATTTAAAGAAAATGGGAAAAAAATAAATGCTTAGCCAACAAGGCCATTAACTAATGCTTTCAAACTGAAAGTAAAATGACAACTTTGTGGCTAGAAGCAATAACTAAATAGTAAATGAATATTGCTCCTTTACATCAGTGTAAGTGATATTCCTCTTTCTCAGACAAAGTTAAGGGTAAGCAGGGAATGTAAACGTTGCTGTGCTTTCGGTGAAGTCTCGACAAGACTAGAATGAAAAGAGGAGAGTTAAATACTGCCATAATAAAACAGTAATTACTTGGAACGTGCATACCCACGAGCGTAATTGTCAAAGTAGTTACGCAGCCTACACGTGGGGCGTATAGACCCCATAGCGGAGACCCAGTGGAAGTAATAGACAGGGAGAAGAAGTGAAAGGTCAGAGTGGGGAATAGACAAAGGGTGAAGGGGTGGGGTGTGGAATTTGTTCACCTGAAGGAGAAATCAATATTCATGCCTTGAGGTTGGAGGGTAGACTGATGGAATATAAGGTGTTGCTGCTCCACTCTGATGGTGGCTTCATCTAGGCACAAGAGGAAGCTATGGATTGACACGTCAGAATGGGAATGGGAATTGGAATTAAAATGTTTAGCCAGCAGAAAGTCCCGCTTGTAACGGATAACAATAATATTGCAGCTATTGTTAACATTGCTGAATGCAGTGTTCTACTTTGAACCAACATTATCCCTGTTTCTTCTATGGCAATTGAAGCATGCAATATAATTTGATGGAAGTAGAACAGAATAACAACTTACATTAAAATACAGAAAGTCTGTAAGCTTAATGTTGTAATCAAAGGGCAGGACACATTTACCACACAGTCAATAAAGTTGCAAGTGAATATTTAATCACAAAGTTCTTTGGCAGTCTTGTTATGCATTCAGATATATCAATGGTTTCTAGACTGTATTCTAATTTGTGATGTGTTTAACTAGGGTATGTTTGAAGGAATGATACAATTTAATGTGGAACCACAGAGCTTATAATCAGTGACATCGTGCTCCTCCGCACAATGTGCTGTTGCAATCTTTTCCAGTGTAATCAGCAGAAATCAGTGATCTGACAAGAGCTTCAACTTTTTATGAACTCTTCTTTAAAAAAACACACTGAAAAATTTCACACCTTGTTGAATGATCTGCATCTGCTTTTATTGGTGTCTTAAGCTGTGATTACTGTGGAATAACCTCTCTAACCCTAAAAAATATAAGGTTTTATCTGTCTGAAATGCCATTCAGAATTCAACAATTTTGAAAATATTGAAAATTAGTTTTAGACACAACACACACATAAAACTTAGACTCATAAAGTCAAGAACATGGCAGCACAGAAACAAGCTCTTTGGTTTATCTAGTCCACACTGAACTATTAACCTGCACAGTCCCATCGACCTGCACTGGACCATAGACCTCCATACTCCTGCCAGCCATCTATCTATCCAAATTTCTCCTGTGTGTTGAAATCGAACCTGAATGCACCTCTTCAGCCGGCAGCTCGTTCCACACTCTCACCAGCCTCTGAGTGAAGATGTTCCCCCTCATGTTCCCTTTAATCTTTTCACCTTTCACCCTTAACCCATGACCTCTAGCTCCAGTCTCACCCATTCTTGGTGGAAAAAGTCAGCTTGCATTTACCCTGTCGAGACGCCTCATTCTGTTTTATGCCTCTATCATATCTACTCTCATTCTCCTTGCTTTAGGGAATAAAGTTCTTATCTATTCAACCTTTCCCTTTAACACAAGCCCTGAAGTCCCAGCAATTTTCTTGCACCTCCTACAATGTTATTGATACCTTTCCTGTAGGTAGGTGACTAGAAGTGCACACAATACTCCAAATTAGGCCTCAGCAATATCTCTTCCCTTCCTAACTCTCTAGTCTTTAAATGCCCAAATTCTCTAATCTTTTCTCGGCTCCTCAGCTCTAATCTTCCCAGCTCTTTACTTCATCCCTCCCTCTCCAACTTTCACATATCACCGGGTGTTTCTCTTTCCCCTCCCTCCACCTTTTAAGTCTACTCCTCAACATTTTTTCTCCAGTCCAGCCAAAGGGTTTTGGCCCAAAATGTTGATTGTACTTCTTTCCATAGATGCTGCCTAGCCTGCTGAGTTCCTTTAGCATTTTGTGTGTGTTGCTCAGACTTCTGGCATCTACAGATTTTCTCGTGTTTGAAAATGTTTATTTCCCTTTGCCTATGTTATTGTGTGTGCACTTGGAACAATCCCCCTGTTCAAGCAACCGTCACTAGAAACGTGCTTTTAGCTTAACTGATTGGTGATATTTGAATATCAATAGCCACCTAGTGTTGGAAACCCAAGCTACAATATCTTCTGCTCATTAGTGTTGTCACATGATGCAAGAGCAATATAAGTCCTGAATTTCTACTTTCGTGGAGCAGACTTGATGGGCTGAATGGTATAGTTCTGCTCCCATGTCTAATCGTCTGTTGTCTTTCGCTTTCCTGTTTCTAGCTCCCCTGCCACCATTCCCCGCCACTCCCATAGACTCCGAGCATGGAGACTCCACAGAAGATTTGAATTAAATACAGTTTTATTTACCTGGAAGGGAGGGACACTTATTTAAAATGTCCTTAAGATTGTTGTTAATATTTACAGAGGTGCATTAGACAAAAATCTGTGAATTAAGTCATTAACTTTCAAATCTTTTTCACTTGCTAGTAAGACCATAACAGATCCAATTCCACATTGGTGAGCCTGGATGTAGGTGGGGGACGGTTTCATCGAACAACTTGCCTGCTGTGCTGGCCGGGATGTCCCGGTGACCAACCATTTCAAGTCCACTTTACGTTCCAGTGCTGACATGACTATTTACAGCCTCCTCCATTCCCAGGTCATGGCCAACCGGACTCTCTTTCCCTCCACGTAACTATTTTCCCATCACCTTTGTTAGCAACATAATCTGTCAGTACACAGCAATTAATCCAACATTTTTTGGCAACTGTGACCGAGAGTTGCAGTGTTCATCCATCCTCTGTATGTTGAAATGTTCCAATAGCTCATTCCTGTATGAAAGGTTGATTCAATTTACTTCCACTTTCTGGAATTCTCATTATGTTTACTGAATGCATAACATAGATTTGTCACTAAACTATTATTTTGTTATTATATTTATATCATATCCACTGTATTATATTAATATTGTATATTGGTATTATAGTAATTTTAAGTTACATTTAAATTGTGTGAATGAGTGAGCAAAATATTATATATGTAGATACTTGAGGTAATAATTTGGATTAGTACTGCAAGGTGCACAATGGGACCACTGCAGAGCTAAAGTTGCCATCTTTGAAATTAAATGTTCTTTCTGTAGTTTATCAACAGTAGATGAACTCTTGCACTTCTCCTTTGAGTTTAGCCCTTCACACTCCGAGTTGGGGGTTGCTGGGCGGCATGGCTCAAAGAGGTGGAAGGGTCTACTGCATGCTGAATCTCAATAAATAAAAATGTAAATAAAAAGTTTACTACAGGGGAGAAGTTAATCCTGTCCATTTTTTTAACATGCATCTAAGCTCCTGTGTTTCCTGTTGTAATTGGCCATGTTTGATCACCACAGGATGTTTATTGGATGGTATTGTGGTGGCATAGCATTTAACTTTAAAAGCTCATGCCTATTTATGGACATTAAGCTTCATAAAAAAGCAGATCCCATTCCAGTTCAAATATGAGAAGTTGATGCCAGATGTTCCATTTTCTAACTGACTTAAAAGATAATTTCCAGGAGGTCCTCTGCGGAAGCCATAATGAAGACCACATTTTTTTCTCACCTAGAAGTTTATATTAAGATTAGTAGTATCACCATGTATAGGAGCATCAGAATCATGTATATTGTCATTGACATATATTGTGAAATATGTTCTTTTGTGGCACGAATACAATGCACGACATAAAAGGAACAACAGCTGTACATTCTAGTTCATTACTGTCAGTCATTTCCATGATCTTGCTGACATTGAGGGCAAGTTTTTTGTTGCAACACCACTCAACCTCTGATCTATTTTATGAAAGCATTGACTATTTTTTCAATGGGGAGAGAATTCAAAAATCTGAGGTGCGAAGGGACTTGAGAGTCCTCGTGCAGGAGTCCCTAAAGGTTAACTTGCAGGTTGAGTTGGTGGTGAGGAAGGCAAATACAATAATAACATTCATTTCAAGAGGACTGAAATATAAAAGCAAAGGTGTAATGGTGAGGTTTTCTAAGGCACTGGTGAGGCTATTGTGAGCAGTTTTGGCCCTTTACTTAATAAAGGATGTGCTGACATTGGAGAGGGTTCAAAGGAGGTTCACAAGAATAATTCCAGGAATGAAAGTCTTATCATATAAAGAGTGATTGATGGCCCTGGACATTTACTCACTGGAATTTAGAAGAATGAGAAGGGTCTCATTGAAACCTTTCAAGTATTGAATGGCCTAGATAGAGTGGATGTGGAGAGGATGTTTCCTATGGTAGAGGAGTCTAGGACCAGAGCGCACGGCCTCAGAGTTGGGTGATGTCATTTAGAACAGAGATATGGAGGGATTTCTTTAGCCAGAGAGTGGTGAGTCAGTAGAATTTCTTACCACAGGTGCCTATGGAGGCCAAATCATTGGATGTATTTAAGACGGAGATTAACAGCTACATGATTAGTCAGGACATGAAAGGTGTGGGGAAAAGACAGGAGAATGGGGTTGGGAGGGAATTGGATCAGTCATGATAAAATAGCAGAGCAGACTCAATGGGCTGAATGGCCTAATTCTGCTCCCGATAGCTTATGGTCTTATTTCACTGCTATACTGCTCTTTGTTCCATTCTGAGATTCTGGCAAATGTCTCAATGGTGCTTGAGCTGTCACAAGCCATAGAGTCGTGAGTGTAGTGAGAGTAAAGCGGAGGGTTAAGTATGCATTCGAGAGGTGTGCCTGAGTTGATTATCAGCGAGGAGAAGATATGATTTCTGATCCACTCTGACTGTGGTCTTCCGATGAGGAAGTCAAGGATCCAGTTGCAGAGAGAGGTAAAGAAACCAGGTTTTGTTGCTTGTTGATTGTTTTTTTTGAAAATTTTGTTTGATCTCTGCTTTGTGGAGATGCTGCCAATGAAAACCTGACAACTTTTTGCCAAAGTTTGTATGCAGGATGCCTAACTCATGATCGGGCAAGGAAGGGAGCTAAACTTCTCCTTGAAGCACTTCTTCTGAATGGAGAATCAGGACTGAACACTTCCAGTCATGCACATACTGACATGGAGACCCAGGACCTCCGGGGAGAGGCAGCAGGACAGAAAGAAATCACAAGGACTTGGGGTATAGAGTTACCACTCACTGATTGAAAGTGGGAGATAACATTGAAGTACTTTATTCTTTCCTGAGTAAGTAGAAGTAATGGACAGAGTAAAACTGGAGATGGATAAATATCTGAAAGAGCAAAGGATTGAATAATTTGGGGAACTAATACAAAAGAGGGGTTGAGGCTAGTATAGATCAGCCAGAATCATATTGAATGGTGGGACAAGCATGAGGGGGCAGGTGGCCTACTCCTACTCCTGCTTACTTCTGTATGGATCAGAATCAGGTCTGTTATCACTGGCAAATGTTGTGAAATTTGTTTTATGGCAGCTGTACAGTGCAACACCTAAAAAATTATTGTTTTCAAAATGCAGCAGAAACATAAATAAAGCAAAAGCAGAACAAAATAGTGAGGTAGTGTTCATGGATGCAAGGGCTATTCAGAAATCTGCTGGTGGAGGGGAATAAGCTGTTCCTAAAATGTGGAGTGCTTGTCTTCAGGCTGCGGTATCTCCTTCCCGATGGTAATAATGAGACGAAGGTATGTCCTGGATAATGGTAGTCCTTAATGATGGATACTGCTTTCTTGAAGATGTCCTTGATGGTGGGGATGTTAGTGCTCACGATGCAGTTGCCTGAGCCTATGACCCTCCACAGGTTTTTTTCACATCCGGTGCATACGTGCCTCTATACCAGACGTTGATGCAACCAGTCAGAATGCTCTTCATCATGTAGTATAGATGTTTGTAAGAGTCTCTGGTGACATGCAAAATCCCCTGAAACTACTAATGTTAGGTCCTTTAACATCTGCCGGACGATGCTGAGGATGCTGAGGAGGTCCTTTAACATCTGCCGGACGATGCTGAGGATGTTCTACGAGTCTGTGGTGGCCAGTGCTATCATGTTTTCTGTTGTGAGCTGGGGCAGCAGGCTGAGGGTAGCAGACACCAACAGAATCAACAAACTCATTCGTAAGGCCAGTGATGTTGTGGGGATGGAACTGGACTCTCTCACGGTGCTGTCTGAAAAGAGGATGCTGTCTAAATTGCATGCCATCCTGGTCAATGTCTCCCATCCACTACATAATGTACTGGGTGGGCACAGGAGTACATTCAGCCAGAGACTCATTCCTCCAAGATGCAGTACAGAGCGTCATAGGAAGTTATTCCTGCCTGTGGCCATCAAACTTTACAACTCCTCCCTTGGAGGGTCAGACACCCTGAGCCGATAGGCTGGTCCTGGACTTATTTCATAATTTACTGGCATAATTTACATATTACTATTTAACTATTTATGGTTCTATTACTATTTATTATTTATGGTGCAACTGTAACGAAAACCAATTTCCCCCGGGATCAATAAAGTATGACTATGACTATAATGAAATATAGGCAGTGGCATGCATTCTTCATGATTGCATCAATATGTTGGGCTTAGGAGATATTGACACCCAGGAACTTGAAGCTGCTCACCATTTCCACTGCTGATTCCTCGATGAGGACGTGTGTGTATTCTCCCGACTTCCCCTTCCTGAAGTCCACAATCAATTCCTTGTTTAACTGACCAGGAGTGCAAGGTGGTTGTTGTGACACCACTCAACCAACCAATCAATATTACTTCTGTATGCGTCCTTGACACCGTCGTAGATTCTGCCAATAACAGTTGTGTTCATAGTGTTCAGATGAATTCATTGCACTTGTGATATACAGAAGCTTTGAGACAAGACAAACTGTGTTCTGAGTTGCCGACATATTTGCTCGTCCAACACTAAAGAAGGTGCAAACAGCATAAAAAAACAAAATTCTATTTTACTTCAAGGTTGTGTATCAGCATTATTATTGTTCTCATTAAGAAATGGGGAAACAACTGCTAAAATTGCGGATAAAGTAAAAGAAATCTGTACCTGTTTCCATTGCAATATTTGCAGGTTAAAGATGCAATTCCCAATTGATCTGTTCTGTGAAGTGCAAAATAAATTATTATAGCTTAACCAATCTCCCAAAATATAATCGTTGTTCCTTTTTGGGGAGTGAACCTTGAATGTCAAAGCACAACACATCAGTATACAGAAGGGAAGGCGCAGAGTTCAGATTGTAAACTAAGAAAGTAATTCTGCTCCAGTAGTGACACTAAAAGGAAACAGTTTAGACCCAGACATGCTTTGTTAATCATTTGTGTACAAGACAAAGGATTCAGTCATGGGATTCCAAACAATCTTCGGACTAATTTTCCACAACATAAACCCAATGTGTCCTTTATTTCCTGCTAAATGTAGACTGAAAAGTAAGTATTCTGAGCAATATGTAAAGGAGTCAACTTCTTAAACTGTGATGTGCTTTGATTCTGTGGCAGCAGAATCTTTAGTGAGAGAGAACAGTTTGAAGGAAAGCAAAATCTCAGTTTTTGATTTCTCAACAATTTGAATCAAAGGGGCATAAAGTGAAATTTGAAGCACATTGAAGTCCTTTTGAAGTGCTTATTCTTAAATATTGCCATTTTTTTTTGTCCTTAAAACTCTTTAAATTTACAGGATATCCAGCTTTATCACCCTAGATCCTTTGAAGCCATGTTGTATTGGAGTCACATTGGACAGGACATTTGGTCAAATACTGAGGTAAATTATCTCAAAAAAAGAAACAACAAAACACACATAGTGCACTGGTTGTTCTAGTTACTGAATTGCTTGCATTTCCAAGGAATCTCCTCCATAACCCCAATTCCTTAAAAGGTTTTGCCTTTGACACTTATGATGGGGTTCAGGTGCTATTTTACTGGTTTAAAATAATTTATGTTCAGTTGACTTTCTAGTGATGACTCCATTCCATGGGTGCACCCACATCAAAATTACTTTATAAGACCTGTGGATTTCGATTTCCAGATAACAGCCTGTACATTATTTCACTCTATCCACTCTCTCCATCAGAGTGCACTCTATGTAAGGGCTGAACCTGCACTTTATGGCCAGCTAGGGACAATAGCCTCACAATCATGATAAGAGAGGTCAAATCTGGTATTGATTTCAGTTCAGTCTGTGGAGTTCAGCATTCTGGCCTGAAATATATTTTTGATGGAATATGATGTATATTAACTAAATGTTGAATCTTTAATCTGCGGATCAAAATCTATTTGGTTCTTAATTTGCTCTTGTGAGTCAGTTTTATATTTATTGTGAATTCACATTCATAATGAAGTGAAATTTAGTTACTCTGGATGAATTCAATAGAAATTGGTATGATTTGGTTTATTATTGTCAGATACTGAGGTACAGTTAAAAACCTGTTTTGCATATTGTTCATACAGACCAAATTGTTACTGCAATCCAATGAGGTAATACAAGGTAAAACAATAACAGAGTGCAGAATAAAATGTTACAGACACAGCAAAACTACAGTGCAAGCAACATTAAGATAGAAGGTCATTATTAAGACAGTGAGGTCAAAGTCTATACAGTACTAACATACTAGGAAACTGTTGAAGAGTCTTATAACAGTGGGATAGAAGCTGTCCTCGAGCCTGGTGATTCGTGCATTCACACATTTGTATCTTCTGCCTGATGGGAGAGAGGAGAAGAGAGAAAGTTTGGGGTGGAATCGGTTTCTTTATTACGCTGATTACTGAGACAGTGAGAAGAGCAGAACGAGTCTTTAAGGGGTGGCTAGTTTTTGTGATGGTCTGAGCTGTGCCCACAGCTCTCTGCAGTTTCTGCCATACCAAGCTGTGATACATCCAGATAGGATGCTTTCTGTGGTGTATCAATATAAATTAGTGAGGATCAAAAATGACATGTTAAATTTCTTTAACATTCTACGGAAACAGAGACATGAGTGAGATTTCTTGGCTATAAACATGATTGGTCTAAGATATGTCCTGAATAGCAATAACATTATAGAACGTTGTAGATTAGGACAGTGGGATCTAGAGCTTTTGGAGTGAAATTCCCACATTTCGTAGATGTCAGAGGCAAATTCTTTTCAGGAATAGGGTCTGAGTAGTGGATTCATTGGGACTACAAGCAACCCGGAAACAGGACAACCTAGTTAATTTAGTTAATTTATCTCAATATTACTGATGGCTCATAGAATTTCTACACACTTTGTACCTTGGTAATGGAGCATACACACTCCTGGATGGGATTTATTGCTTTAGAGTGGAAACCACTCAACCCATTGTGGTTTTGTAAGTCTTCTTTGATTTTGCACTAAATTGGGCATAAATATTTAGAACTTGTATTGCACTTTTCCAGTAGAATAGAAGGCAGCCATTCAGTCTTCCAGATCCATACTAGCTCATGGAGCATTTGCATTTCTCCTGATGTGTAGCATCCAATGAGTCCACCCACTCATTTCACCACCCTCTTTATCACGCACCTTGGATCTAATCAGCTATCGAATTTTGTAGCATAGGGCTCTTAGAAAGCAAACTCTCCTGCCCACAGCACATTGACCCATTACTGTGTTATTACTAGTAAAATATTTATCGGCAAAGCATTCAAAATCCAGGTAATGGCATTTCTAAAAATGAATTGCTTCAGTCACTCAGTGGATTGTGTGTTCATGCCAGGCTTTGAGGAATGTGGGTTCAAACCCCATGTGAAATAAACCGGGTAAGATCAAGGCTTACATATCCAGTGTTATAGTCAGGAATGCTGCTCTGTCAGTAGGGCTAGCTTCTAAATGAGTGAGATTCCTCAACAATGCCTTAATGAAGAACAGAAGTTCTGTGCTTGTGTTTGTTGCTTTAGAAGTTTAATGCTGTCTTGATCTATGCTTATTCCCCAATTATCAATTCAATTTAAGTTTAATTGTCATTCAACAATATATGAATAAACATGAATGCAGCCAGATGAGACAGCATTACTCTGGGGTCAAGATGCAAAACACAGTACCAACAATCACACACGGCAGAGCACACACAAGATAGCAAGTGCAAATGGTATCACAATCACGGAATAAAAGAGTCCCCAAAACTCTTGCCATCAACCTGGTCAACCAGTGAAGAGCCCATCTCCCTCTGAGCAAGCACTAGGGGGCAGCGGCAACTCCAGCCTGGAACTGCACCACACTGGCCCTGATACTCCCCCCACAAACCTCCAGCCCCAGACGAGGCCCAGCCCTTGCCTATATAGAATATCAGTAAAATTCAATGACGTAGAATACGCATGTATATCATCCAGGCACCCCAACACATTGAAATCGTCTGTCAAGCACAATGGAGTTCCCCATCCCAGTGCCCACCATGTGATACTGTGGCTTGAGGACCAGTCCTTGCATATACAAGCATGTATAGAATATTAGTAAAATACAACCATGCAAGACATGCATATCTTTCGTTACAGAATGATGTGCAATCATCATTACGGAAATGCATTAGGTTGTGCAACTTTTTCATTAGTTGACCTCCACCTATATCCTCCTGCCTCTGTTTCCAAATTCTACACCTTCTCCCCCTCCACTTAGATCTGTTAGTCTATCCTCCTTCACCCCTCCTCATCCCAACAGCTACCCAATGGTCCTTCTCTCCCCACTCCCCTTCTCAAAGTTCAAAGTAAATTTCATCTGAAGCATCCACAATTCCTTTCCTCCACAGGTACTGCTCGGTGTACTGAGTCCCTTCAGTAGGCTCACCATACGGGGTATGGGAGTCTGCAGTGTTTCAGGTGTCTGCTGCACACCACAATACAATATTGATTACACTTCAGAGACTCTTAGCTCCGAGACATTTTAGTAAACACACACAAAATGCCGGAGGAATTCACAGGTCACCCAGTATACCTGGAGGGAAATAAACAGCTGACACTTCAGGCCAAGACCCTTCATCAGGACATTTTGAGACACCCCAAGTTATAGCACCGAAAATGTAACATATTTTTGCCTTTTTTGAAAAGCAAATTCAGTTCATGCTCGGCATTTAAAATTATGGTCTTTAATTAACATCTGATAAACACACAACCTTTAAACGGGAAACAGAATTTAAATGGTCCCCTAATTTCCGATAAATTATTCAACTAAATGATAAGCAGGAATCTCTTACAGAAAATAAATTAAATGCAACCCTTTCTGTGATTAGTTGAACAAACCCTTGACAATTTGAAGAACAGATCCAGAGGATTTATAATCTCAGCATCATTCTTGAAGCTGTGTGTCATTCCAACAATAAATCAGCTTGAAAGCCAAAAGTGACCTGTCATACAAATGAATTGATGGGATAGATAGCGAGAAACTTTTTTTTTAAACTGATTGAAAACCCAGGACTTAGTCACATGACCTTAAAATCATGCGCTGCCATTTGGGAGAGAAAGTGAGGAATACTAATTCATGCAAAAATTGATAGAAATATAGACAATCTTTCACAATAAAGCTGCAGATACTTAATTAGAAATATCAAATCAGGGCCTGATTATTTCTGATAGCCAAGTGTATTAAGAGATACACACTTTAACTGTATTGTATATCCAATGAAGACTACTTCAGCAAAACGCAGAATAGGGTTAGAGGGGCTGAATGACGTGCTCTATATACATATACAGTGGATTTTGGTTAATTTGGACACATAGGGACTGTATATTTTGGCCCAATTAAGCCGCTGCTCAATTAACTGAAGTTTCATGGAAATAGTTAAAAAAAAGCTATAAAAAAGAAAAACTATTGTTTAACTGAGTAACAAATAATGTATTTCAATGAAATACAGTACAAACTAGAATACTACCAATAATACTACAGTACTATAAAGCTGTGAATTAGTGCCTAAAAGTTATTGATGGAGGAATTCATCTAGTGTATGTTGCCATGTTCTTTTGATTGATAGTAAATGAACAAAATCAGTGCATGTAATCGATCCATTAAGTGATCCATTGCTTTCTTTGAACCTGATAGTGTTACACGTTTTTAGCAAAGACAGCCGTCCGGTGTGGTATGATATAAAAAGTCCGGTTTTATTGGTATTGTAGATATCATCTGTGCAAAATTTTTGAAGCAAGTTGGGGAGTTTAGCAGATTTTCGTGTTTTTGCATTTGCAGCATCAGCACTATCTTTCTCACCGTGTGCTTTCTTGAATTTAATGTGGTGCCGACATTTCAATCAAGACAACCAACTTTGCTTTAAAATCTTCTTAGCTAGCTCCCCTGACCTGATTTTTAAAACTAGTCCACTGACACACACACACCTCATCCAGTTCCAATGGAAATGCATTGATTAAGGTTCTCTTCAACATCCGGATCCTTACCCTCAAGCTTTCATTATTGGGATGTTCCCTGTTGTCTCTTGTGTAATGCCCGTTTTTCTTGCAGTTTATCTTGCTGTCAAGCATGGGATTGAAGATTATAGCACTCCAGTTACCTCTGCCACCTGACAATGTTAGGTGGATGGCTATTAATTTGGTCCAGCTGGGTAATTTTTTTGGCTAGTGTCAAATCTTTTCATGGCATCTTGGCAAGGTTCTGACATTTTTTTTTAAAAATTCACAATCAAAAACAAAATTGTTTTTTTTTGAATCGGTATCTGTTGGCCCAAATGGATAACTTAACACAAGCACACGCAACTGATGCTATTTAAAATTCAAACGACAGAATGTCTGCAAATGCTGGATATCGAAGCAACACACGCAAGATGCAGGAGGTACTCAGCAGGTCAGGCAGCATCAATGAAAAAGAGTACAGTCGATGTTTCGGGCCGAAACCCTTCAGGAGGACTGGAGAAAAAAGGACGAGTTAGAAGGTGGGGAGAAAGAAACGCAAGGGTGATAGGAGAAACTGGGAGGGGCGAAGTTTAAGAGCTGGGAAGTTGATTGGTGAAAGAGATACAGGGCTGGAGAGGGGGAATCTGATAAGAGAAGACAGGCGGCTATGGAAGAAACAAAAACGGGGAGGAGAACCACAGGGAGGTGATGGGCAGGTAAGGAGATAAGGTGAGAGTGAGAAATGGAAATGGGAATGGGGAATGGTGAAAGGGGGTGGTATTACCAGAAGAAATAGATTTTCATGCCATCAGGTTGGAAGCTGCCCAGACGGAATATAAGTTGTTGCTCCCCTAACCTGAGTGTGGCCTCAACACAACAGTAGAGGAGGCCATGGATTGACATGTCGGAATGAGAATGGGAAGTGGAATTAAAATAAGTGGGCACTGGAAGATCCCTCTTTTTCTGGTGGACAGGGGGTAGGTGCTCAGCAAAGCAGTTTTCCAATTTATGTTGGATCTCACCAATATACAGGAAGCCATACTGGATGTACTGGATACAGTAGATGACCTCAACAGACTCACAGATGAAGTGTCACCTCACCTGGAAGGAAGGACTATTTGGAGCCCTCAATGGTAGTGAGGGATGAAGTGTAGAGGCAGGTGTAGCACTTGTTCCACTTCCAAGGAAAAGTGCCAGGAGGCAGATCAGTGAGGAGGGATGAATGGATAAGGGAATCTTGTAGGGAGTGATCCCTATGGAAAGGAGAATGAAGCGGGGAGGGAAAGATGTGCTTGGTGGTGGGATCCCACTAGAGATTGCAGAAGTTACAGTGAACTTTGAGTTGGATGCAGAGGCTGGTCGGGTGGTGGGCGAGCACAGGAGGAACCCTGTCGCTGGTGGGGTGGTGGGAGGATGGGGGTGACAGCAGACAAGTGCGAAATGTAAGAGATATTTCAAAACTGTTCACTTTAAGCGTGGTGTAACGTCTAATGGCCACGCAAGTGCATGTGACTGATGATAGTTAGAAACTTTTCAGCAGCAGTCTTCTGTCCCGATTAAGGGGCACACTGTCCCAAGTAAACAAAAAGAATCCCAGCTATCTTCCGGATTAGTTTTTGTTCTGGAAGAGTTGTCTCAAACAAGTGGTTGCCCTGTTTAACAGTTGGCCCAATTAACCGTAAGTAACTGTATAAGGAATTCACTTCACAAATTGTCAATGAAGTGCATAACAGCTCCCCTTGATCAAAGTAAATGTATTACAGAAACTGGAACTTGGTAATTAAAAAAGCAGAAGGTACTTGAAATCAGCAGAGATGCTACACAGAGCTTCCCTTACTCTTCCCCTCCCTTTTCTTCTTTCCCCTCAGGTTTAAAATATGCCCATGATGTGGGCAAGTTAGTTACTGGTTATAACCACAACAAAAAGAGAATAAATAGGAGCAGGATAGCCTATCTGGCCCGTCGAGCCTGCTCTGCCATTCAATAAGATCATAGCTGATCTGACTGTGGACTCAGCTCCATCTACCCGTCTTTTCTCCACTGCCCCTAGTTTCCCTACTCTGCAAAAACCTATCTAACTGTCTCTTAAGAATATTTAATGAGCTAGCCTCTACAGCTTCCCTGGCAGAGAATTCCACAGATTTACTATTTTCTGGGAAAAGCAGTTTTTCTTATCATGTCCATCCAAAATCTACTCCCCAAATCTTGAGGCTTTGTCCCCTAGTTCTAGGCTCACCTACCAGTGGAAACAACATTCTTTCCTCCATCTTATCTGTTCCCTTTCATAATTTTATGTTTCCATAAGATCCCCTCTCATTCTTCTGAATTCCAGTGAGTACAGTCCCAGGCAACTCAACCTCTCCTCATCTCTGGAATCAAACTGCTAAACTTAGTCTGCACCCCTTTTCTCAAGTAAGAAGACTTAGACACCATTAGCATAGTGGTTTGTGCAGCTAGAGTGATTCTATTACAGCTCGGGACTTCGGAGTTTGGAATTCAATTCAGTCATTGTCTGTAAGGAGTATGTTCGTCCTCGTGGAATGTGTGGGTTTTCTCCAGGTCCTCTTGCTTCCTTCCACAATCCAATGAAGTACTGTTTAACAGGTTAATTGGTCATTGTAAATTGTCCTGTTAGGCTAGGGTTAAATTGGGGGCTGCTGGGCGGTGCAGTATGCAGTGTTGGAAGGGCCTATTTCGCGCCGTGTCTTTAAGTAAGACCAGAGCTACACTTTAAAGGCGTTTAATTTCATTTTAAAAGTGTTTTATTGGTTGTAAAATGTTTTGGAAATTTTCAGTATTGTGAAGGTCACTCTCTTAAGCAGGCATGTTCTTTTGCTGTTTGGTTTTAAGGTTGCATCTTGTCAGAGTGCTCCTGGCAGATAATTCACCTACACCAAGGTACCATAGCATGAAATTCATTTACAGTCGATAGTGTGAATTGTGCTTATTGTAGATAAGTGTATCATATTCCTCTTGTCTAGTGAAATTAATGTCGTAGGTAAACAGCAACATACGCAAAATGCGGGAGGAATTCAATAGCTCTGGCAGCAGCTTTGAAAGGAAATAAGCAGTTAACATTTCAGGCCGAGATCCTTCATCAGAACTGAAAGGGAATGGGGCAAAAGCCAGAATAAGAAGGAAGAGGAGAAGAAGGATTATAAGCTGATAGGTAATAGGTAAGACCAAGTAAGGAGTGAGGTAGTTGGGTAGGTGGGTGGGGGGAAGGGGGTGATGTAAAAAGCTGGGAGGTGATAGATGGAAGAAGTAATGGTTAAAGAAGAAGGAATCTAATTGGGGAGGATAGTGGAATAAAGGGAAAAGGGAGGGAAACCAGAGGGAAGTGAAGGGTAGGTCATGAGGGTGGGAAAGGAAAAGGGGTGAGAGGGCAACCATGGGGAATGGAAATATAGAGTGAGATGTAAGTAATTGCTGGAAGCTGCTGTTTCTGCCATCAGGTTGTTTAATCAAGTAATTTCTCCATTTCTGGATAAATTTTGCTTAGGCTATGCAGAATGTTTGAGGTAATAGCTGCTAAGTCTTCCTCTTATTGCAAAAGGAATTCTTTTAATTAGCTTTACATCTCAGCAAAGGCAGCTCTGCTCCCAAGCAGAGCTTCCCTATGAATCTACATATACAATATTACAAATGAGAGGAACAGAAGGCAGGATGTGTGTCTGGGGAAAGCAGGTTAAGGAGAAAGAAGGTTGATGCTTCAAAACTAGAGGGAGCAGAATAATCAGAAAAGTATGCTTTCATTTCTGAATTAGTACTGTGTCAGGATTTTTATAATGTTTAACTTATAGATTTCACAGATATATCAAAATCTAAATGTTTGAAATTTCAATGGAATTTATTTCAACAGGGCTGTATTATGCATCAGCCATTTTGAGCTGCGGTTCATTATTCTAGATTACTGTTTTAACTTCAAATCTCTCAGCTTCCACTGATGTGGATCCTGAATATTTATGATGTTTTTCTTTTAAATAAGTATATTTATACACTGCTGAGTTTCTGCTTTCATCACTAACTTTATCATGGTTTGGCATTGCAAATTCAAAAAAATTGAATTTTTGTCTTGGAAATCCTTCCTTCCAAAATAATCAACCACGACAAATGACCATAATACATTTTTTTTGTTTAAATTTATTTTGTTTAAATGTCTTTCAAAGGCATCAGAATTAGAGGAGGTACAGAACATGACAGAAAGAATGAGCTCAATTAATATCAGTGGTGGTGCTCATTAAACCAGAAGCAATTCAGTAATGGTCTCATTTCAACTATCTGTGCATTTATGTGCATGGGGACTAATTGAACGCCCTTGATTGTGAACTTTATCAACTCTTTAAAGTCAATTCCCTCACTATAAAAGTGAAATGAGTTTTGGAAAGTCTCAGTTAATTTAAATGCAGGCAGATTTCCTCATACTGTGGCATTCCAATGCACCGGCTAAGCTTTTGGAGGACAAGTTCCCTCCAGCTTTAGGGCACTGGCAACTTGCTGAGAATGCAGTACTGTGTGGCTATGACTGAAAATGGCATGAAGCAAGGATGATCACAAGGTTAGAGAGCACCTTTAAGCTTTGTTTAGAATTCTAAGGCCACCTCAGTGGTAATTATCTTCAGCAAGATTGGTCCTTTGAATGTCTGTGACATTTCTGAGTTTATAGACAATCAGTAAAAAATGTTTAAATTGATATTGAAATCTTGCCTTTATCTTTATCAATGTGCTGAGACTATTTAGCGATGGAAGGAGGCCAAATACTTTCAGCCATTCCCCTGGAAATTAACCCTAGTTTTCCCTTCAGACTGAGTGACACAGTGTTGCAGTTGGCAGTATTCTTGCATCAAAACTTCAGGGATCTGTGTTCAATTCTGACTTCGGCTGATTTTTGTGTGGAGTTTACATATTCTCCCAGTGACCATACATGTTTCCTCCAGCATCCCCAAAGATGTCAAGATGAATTTATTATGAGTGCACATATACGGTGAGGTACGGGACGATGAAAATCTTTCATGTGCGGCATCACCCCCATATGGGTACAGACAACACACAGAACATAAATTACAGGTATGCGTCGCATAATGTCCACGATACGTTCTGTGAAATCGGACGTTATGTGATTTGGACGTTGTGAGAACACCATATTATATACTTAGCAAATCTATATGGAGTACTGTAGTGCACCTGTATTGACTAAATAGCCAAGTACATACACTAAAACTGTATACTTTACTCTATAATACATACATACACTATAATCTTTTATTTCATTTTAACCTTTTTAATTTTTTCACCTTTTAAATTTTTATGTAAACACTTTCTTAGCCTATATCACACACAATTTATCAAAGATGATCAGGTTCATCCACATCACTGTTCTCAACTTCCTCATAGTGTTCCACTGGAAGATTTTCAGGTTTAATAACCTGCTTTTGGAAGCCATGGTGCACTTTACAGTAATATTTCGAAAGAAAATTAAACAGAGAGGTAACGCTACTACACTCAAGAGACGCACGATACATGAGATTGGTTACGTCCGCTACGTCGCGTTCTCCAATCGGGAGTACGGACGTGTATGCAATCGGATGTTGTCCGAATGGACGTTAAGCGGCGCATACCTGTATATAAGACAATGATGAGGGAGGAAGAGGGAAAAATATGGCAAAAACAAAGCTGTGCAAAAAGCCAACACAATCAAAGACAAGTTGACAGTAGTGTGAGATGTGGTCTGTAGTGGTCCATTTGTGAGGTAGGATTAGGAATGTGCATGTCGATAGGTTAATTGGCTACTGTGGATTTCCCCCTGTGTGTTGGTGAGTGATAGAGTCTAGGAGTGCTGATGAGAATGCAGGGAGAACAGGATGTGCAAATGATGCCTTGTGGTTAATACAGCTTCAATAAACCAAAATAATCAGTTTCTGTGCAGTATAACGGAGAGTTATGCTTTAATGTAACTTCATGTGAACTGCCTGAGGGTTTAACTGACAGTTGATATCTTGTGTACACATGGTGTGCCATCTCTGTTACCACATTCACAAATTATCCAGCCAGGACTGTGCAAGTAGATCGCCTTCAAATGTTCCTCCTTGAACATAGCAGCAGGACATTCAGCCCCTCGGAGCACTCAGTCAGTCCTTTGTGGTCCGTTGCTTCACTCTGTTCTCCTGCCTTGATTCCAAACCTTGTCGCCAAACAGAAATTTATCCCAATGATCTAACATTTCACTGGTCCCCTTCTTGGCTCAACCACAATTTTGAGGAGGACCTCTCTGTGAAGAATTTTTTTTTTTGCTATTTGTCCCTGATATACGAAATGTTTAGTTGTAATTTTAACTAGTTTTCTCTTATTCTGGACTCCCTTTACCCAGAGGGGAAAAATCCTCTCCCTTTTTATTTGTCAACTCTTTAAATCATATTATCCCTCATTCAACTATCCGATTATTATAATTTTGATGAGTGTGCAAAATGGGTGCAAGGTCACTTCAAGAGGTACATCATTGGCTGGGGGGCCTTTGGGACATCCTAAAAGGAGCATAAAAGATGCGATCTAAGTGCAAGACTTTATCTCAATTAAAGCACCCATTAATCTTCTGTGCAGTCAAGGGAGTACACGTCAAGACCATACATCTTCTTGCAATTGTTCTCAGTTGTGGTATCACAGAACAACGGAATCAGCAAGAAATGTATTACACCAATGGAGGCAATTCTGCCTGTTGTGTCATTGCTGGCCTCCCCTGTCGCATTTACCAGCAGTATTTCTGTAATCCGGTGGGGTCTTCTAGCATGCATCCAGGTAGTATTTAAATATAGTGTGATATTCTGTCAGTACCACCCTTCCAGATTCATACCATCCTTGGGATGAAAACAAATTGCATCACCTTCTAATGACTCCTTTCCTTGTTACTTTATATCTGCATCCTTTAGTTTGTGATCCTTCAGTTGAAGGTAGCAAAATCTTCCTATTTATGCTATCAGACTGCTCATGATTTTGTATGCTTCAATTAAGTCCACAGTCCGCCTCCAAGCAGCCATAAAATGCCGGAGGATCTCAGCAGGGCAGGTAGCAGCTATGGTAAAGAATAAACAGTCCACGTTTTGGGCTCAGACTCTTCTGGAACCAATTTGAGACCCTGCCTGACTTTCTGAGATCCCCTTGTCTAATCCAATTCTGTTTCAGAGTTACAATTTTTAATTCTTTTAAATCTTCCCGTAATATTCTCTTCTCCTTCTCCACTGTAATGGCATTTTACCGGTAATGTGACTATCAGAACTGTCTTACAATAAACTCCAGCTGCGGCTCCAACAGAAATTGTGCAAAGATCATCATAATTTTCTGGTGACTGTACACCCATTTTCAGGTCAAATCTCCCTACAGTCTGAACAGAACTGGAAACTGTGTCAGTGCCATTTCATCCCCGGCTTAAGATTTTCAATGGGCTGTGTGGGTTTTAGACTTGAGGCCCAGACAATATCCCTGCAGACCTCCATAAAACACCAACGTCCTTGAATGGAAAAACCTATAAAACTAGTGACCAGTCTATCACAGGTAAAGCCCTCCTCTTCATTGAGCTCATCTACAAGGAGCGCTGCAGGAAAGCAGCATCCATCATCAAGAGCCCCCACCATGCTCTCTTCTCACTGCTACCATTGGGAAGGAGATACAGGCACCTTAGGCCCACAGCACCATGTTCAGGGACAGTTATTACCTCTCAAATATCAGGCTTCTGAAACAGTGTGGATAACTTCAGTCTCATCAACAATGAACTGATTCAATGACCTACGGATTCACTTTCACAGACTCTAGAGCTCATATTCTCAATATCATTTATTACTTTATTATTATTATTGTTATTATTTTATCATTTTTTATTTACATAATTTGTTGTATTTTGCGTATTGGTTGTTTACATGTCCTTGTGTGTAGTTTTTCATTGCAGTTTATTTGTATCTACTGTGAATGCCCACAAGAAAATGAAACTTAGGGTAGTATATGGTGACATATATGTACTTCAATAATAATTTACCTTGAACTTTTGAACTTTGATAAAACACAGGACTAGAAGGCCGAACACCTGGGGAAGATCTTTCTTTCCTTCAATTGATGTACAAGAGTTCAGGGAATCAAAGGGAAGGATATTCAATACATTTCTCATCCGCCCCTTCAGACCCCTGACCGTTTACTTATTGTCCTACATTCCTGGGACGTGGGCAGTACTACATGGTTTGTGTCTATTACCCATAGGAAATGCAGGCTCCCTAGAACCAAATAATAGTTTGGTATTGATTGACTTGCTGGCCTTTTGAGATAAAAGAACCTGAACAGGAAATGACTTGGCTATTCTGAGCAAATAGACCTTCCTTCAGTATTACAGCTACAAATCACTTTTATCATTTCTGTGCTGTTTCCTTTTTGACTTCCTCTTTAAACATCTTTTAGTCGCTCACCTGTCCATTGAAGCCTCCAGAAAGAATTTATTGCTGTTTATAAGGGGGCTGTGCAGATTTCAGATTGAAAGTTAAACTATGAAGGCACACTGAATAGCGGAAGCGTGTATCCCTCAAGAAAGCAGAAAACTAAGGCTGATTTAAATTGGGAAAAAAAACTATCTTTGACCAGTGGTGTCTTCCCAAAAAAGGATAGTGAGATTTTACAATTCATTAGTATCTTGGTCAGTGTTACTGACACTTTAATCTTCAGTCCTAATTTATTTTTATGTATTTAACAGAATTTAAATTCCCCAGCTATTACAGTGGGATTTGAACTGATGACTCCTGTTTTCTAGACCGGCAATGCAACCACTTTGTTAGCAGTTCTCCATGTTGGAGAAGATAAATAACCATGTCAAGCAGCTTCATTAGCTAGCTGTAGACAATTGTAAGGTACTTTGCTGGTTAAGTGACAGGCTTGTACCTGAAGGCAAACAATAAGCCCAGATCAATTATACCTGACATCACAGTTTTTTTTAAGTTTCAGTGGGTTAGAACTCTAGCGTGACTGCTGTGGTGTGAAAAATGCAATTTCCCTCCTCCCCTTCCTCCCTGCTCTCACCTTGCAAACCATAAATCATTCTGCTGAAGAGATAAGAGAGCTGCAACTGGGCACATCCTTAACTCTTGTCAGGGGACATCTTCAGTATTTGCTAAAATAATGTGATAGGAAAAGGTCAGAGGTGATGGGGTTAGAAAAACTGCCCTGATTGGATGGATCAATGTAAAGAAAATGATGGATAGCTTTGAGTTGTTGGAAGAAAATATAGTGAAGGGAAGAAATAAAGATGGAAAAAATATATAATTGGTTTCTTTCTGTTGAGCAGGAGGGAAATGTATTTGCTCAGAAGTGTCCGTGGTCGACTGGGTTTGTTGGTTAATTCAGTGTGAGCTGGAGGCTGACTTCTCCGCTCGATGGAAAGTCAGAGACTTGTTTACTCTGAAGATTGCTTGGGCTTAATCATAACACCAGAGCTTGGTGGTTCTGAAGGGAACCATCACAGCTCAACCCCTTTGGGCTACATTACTCTCAAGTTTATCTGGAGTACTATCGCTGGCCTCCACATGGAATCCAATAGTGTTGGACTCCCCAGGTTCACACAAGCAACCCTGGCTTCTGATCTGATGTCAGTCAGATCTGGCATAGGACAGGATCACTCAATCATTTGAATGATGATAGTCCAACTCTGTACATTACCCGGGAAAATCATAACTTCAGTTTGTTGCTCAAAGTACCCAGCATCTGTAGAATATCTTGTGTCTATGATATGCTGCTTCACTGCAAAGGTTACCCACTTACCCCGAAGTAGTTTAAATCATCTCTTTGACAGGAGTTCAGCGAGACCCTCTCTCAGGCTGTTCCCTCTCTGTGGTCTCTGACAGGTGTTCAGTGAGACCCTCTCTCAGGCTGTTCCCTCTCTGTGGTCTCTGACAGGAGTTCAGCGAGACCCTCTCTCAGGCTGTTCCCTCTCTGTGGTCTCTGACAGGAGTTCAGCGAGACCCTCTCTCAGGCTGTTCCCTCTCTGTGGTCTCTGACAGGAGTTCAGCGAGACCCTCTCTCAGGCTGTTCCCTCTCTGTGGTCTCTGACAGGAGTTCAGAGAGACCCTCTCTCAGGCTGTTCCCTCTCTGTGGTCTCTGACAGGAGTTCAGCGAGACCCTCTCTCAGGCTGTTCCCTCTCTGTGGTCTCTGACAGGAGTTCAGCGAGACCCTCTCTCAGGCTGTTCCCTCTCTGTGGTCTCTGACAGGAGTTCAGCGAGACCCTCTCTCAGGCTGTTCCCTCTCTGTGGTCTCTGACAGGAGTTCAGCGAGACCCTCTCTCAGGCTGTTCCCTCTCTGTGGTCTCTGACAGGAGTTCAGCGAGACCCTCTCTCAGGCTGTTCCCTCTCTGTGGTCTCTGCTGCTCTTCGATCTTGTGCTCATCGCGCTCTTATCAGGTTACTCCTTCAGTCCATTTCCACCCACCCACTTTCCTCCCCAACTAGATTCACCTATCACCTGCCAGCTTGTACTCCTTCCCCTTCCCCCCAACTTCTACTGGCTTCTTCCGCCACCCACCACCCGCCAACTCCTGATGAAGGGTTGACTGTCCTTTCTTGCCTGACCTACTGAGTTCCTCCAGCATTTTGTCTGCGTTACTCAGATCTTTCCTCCTTTCCCTCCTCCTCCCCCATTCTCTACCAGGGAATCACTGACTGGATTACTAGCCCCAGAGCACCCATGTTGAAAACAAAACAGAGTTGGTACATAATTTCTGGTCCAGATGCATCCGGAGATCCTAATGCTGACTGTGACTAACTTGAAAATGTTAACCTTTAGCGTACAAAATCTGCAGTAAACCAGAGCAATTAAGTAGAGATAGACTTTTATTTGAAAGTAATATTTGTGATAGTTTTGTCTTAAAATTAATATTTTGTTATTTCTCATCTATATCTTTGAGGAATCTAATACAGTTACTAAAATCGCCTTCAAAACAAATTTACTTTTGACTGGCTGCAATCTGCAGTTCCTTATGCAACTTGAAGCAGCAAGTTTATTCAGAATCCTTTTAAGTGTTCTCATAAGTGCGTTACCTCCTAAACAAATTTCCAACTAAATCTTCAGAGCCTCAATGAAGACCTGAAAATAAGCACTGTTAGTTCCCAGTGATGACAAACTCAACATGGGAGTATGGCGAGCTTTATCAGTGTGGTCTGTTTGTAGCACTACGGTTTGCAAAATGAATGAAAAAGATATCAGAAACTTAAACTACAATGATTGTAATTCATATTAATAACTAAAGGCTTAGAAATGTAATGGCAAAGAGCCATCCAATGGAAATGTAACTAATACACAATTCACGAGGATACCTGCAGATGCTGGAAATTCAAGCAACACACACAAAATGCTGGTGGAACACAGAAGGTCAGGCGGCATCTATAGGAAGAGGTACCGTCGACATTTTGGGCCACGACGTTTGTTGACAAAGGGTCTCGGCCTGAAACGTTGACTGTACCTCTTCCTATAGATGCTGCCTGACCTGCTGCGTTCACCAGCATTTTGTGTCTAATACTCAGTTGCTAGTTGCATTCAAGGTAATTAATGTTCCTGGGCTGTATGTCTGGATTTTTGTTCTTGATTTTCCATCAGCAAAATTCATCTGTGTATGGAATTCAATGATGTGTACACTGACATATGGATTCACTTTAATGTCAATTGTGTAAAGATGCACTACTCCAGGCTCAGTAAAGTTGAATACAAACCACTTTGGTGTGACTTAAGGGGGTCTTGCCTTTATGTGAGGCATGGATGAGGTTTCTGAAGTATTCTTCTTCCAGGTCACCTCTCTTTTAAATCTTCCAGCTTCATGGTTCATTTTATCTACTGCAAACATCACCCACTATTGCTGTTGCTGCCTCAATCTTCTCCCTGCCTGTTCCCAATCGTCAGGGGCAGCAGGGAGAAAAGTGGTTGTGTTCCAACCACATATCCCCCATTTTTCTCCAATCAAGTTCCCAACTAATTCCCTTCAGATTCATTCCTTGTTGATCACTCGACCTCATACTTCTCATTGACTTCTTTCTCAGCAACATTTCCTTCCCTCATGCTCATTGGGATATTGTTGCATACCTACCCTTACTCCAAACTCGACTTCTGGTATGCTTGATTTTCGGTTTCCAATCTTGCTGACCCTGGTTGAGACTGTGGTACATTCAATATCAAGATGAGGTAGTGAATTGGATTAGACATTAGCTTTGTAGGAAAAGCCAGAGAGTGGTGGTAGAACATTGCCTCTTTGACTGGTGGCCTGTGACTAGTGTTGTGCCGCAGGGATCAGTGCTGGGTCCTTTGTTGTTCCTCATCTATATCAATGATCTGGTTGATAATGTGGCTAACCGGATCAGTAAATTTGCTGATGACACCAAGATTGGGGGTGTAGTGGACACTGAGGAAGGCTGTCATGGCACGAGAGTGATCTGCATCAGCTGCAAAAATGGACTGAAAAGTGGCTGATGGAATTTAATGCAGACAAGTGCAAAGTTTTTCACCTCAGAAGGATCAGACATGATAGGTCTTACACAGTGAATGGTAGGGCACTGAGGAGCATGGTAGAACAAAGGGATCTAGGAATACAGGTCTTTAATTCATTGAAAATAGTGTCACAGGTAGATAGGGTCATAATGAAAGCTTTTGGCACATTGACCTTCATAAATTAATACATTGGGTACAGAAGATGGGATGTTATATTGAAGTTGTATAAGACATTGGTGAGACCTTATTTGGAGTATTGTGTGCAGTTTTGGCCTTCTACATATAGGAACTATGTTAACAAAGTTGAAAGAGTGCAGAGAAAATTTACAGGGATGTTACCAGGTCTGGAGGACCTGTGTTATAAGGAAAGATTGGATAGGTTCGAACTGTATTCTTTAGAACATAGAAAATTGAGAGTAGATTTGATTGAGGGATACAAAATTATAAAGGATGCAGATAGGGTAAATGCAAGCAGGCTTTTTCCACTGAGGTTGGGTGGTACTACAAACAGACAGCATGACTTAAGGTGAACAGTGAGAAGTTTAAGGGGAACATGAGGGGAAACTACTTCACAGAGCATTGTGAGATTGTGGAATAAGCTGTCAGCACGTGGTCTATGTGAGGTTGCTTTCAATGTTTAAGAGGGGTTTCGATAGATACATGGATAGTAGGGAATTGGAGGGGTATGGTCCCGTTGCAGGTCGATGGGAGTAGGCAATTTAAATGGTTTCAGCGTGGACTTGTTGGGCTGAAGTTCTGGTTTCTGTGTTCTACTTTTCTGTGACTCTATGACTCCTACTTATTTAACAGAGTTTATCAGGAAAGGATTTCTAGTCAGTAATGTGAAGATCTCTCTAGTAGGCACAGGAGTGGTGGATTGTTAGGAGTGACCAATTAAATAATATTAGGTAGCTAGTAATGAGTGCCCAGGTAAAATACTGCTGTGACGATATAGAAAACAATAATTATCCAGGTGCAACTGCAAGGTGAATGTTGTTACCTTGGAGTGTTGAAAGAGGAATGACAAATACTAGAGTGATGATATTACAGTAGTAGAGCGTGAATAGATACCTGGTTTCATTCAATGCATGGAGAGAAGATTGGCTGACTGACAGGATGCAAAGAGTAGAAATAAAGGGAGCCTTTTCTGGTTGGCTGCCAGTGACTAGTGATGTTCCACAGGGGTCAGTGTTGTGATTGCTTCTTTTCACATTATTTTTCACCGACTTGGATAATGAAATTGATGGCTTTGTGGCCAAGTGTGCAGACAATACAAAGAGAGGTGGGGGGCAGGTAGAACTGAGGAAGCAGGGAGTCTGCAGAGGACTTAGACAGATTGGGAGAATGAGGAAAGAAGTGGCATGTGAAGTATAGCGTAGGGAAGCGTATGATCATGCACTTTGGTGGAAGGAATAACGGCATGGACTAATGGCATGGTTTTTTTTAAATGGGGAGAAAATTCAAAAATCAGAGGTGCAAAGCAACTTGGGAGTCCTTGTGCAGGATTCCCTAAAGGTTAACTTGCAGGTTGAGTCAGTGGTAAGGAAGGCATATGCAATGTTAGCATTCATTTTGAGAGGACGAATTGGTCAGGCTGCACTTGGAGTATTGTGAGCAGTTTTGGTACCCCTTATCTAAGAAAAGATGTGTTGGCATTATAGAAAGGGTCCAGAGGAGGTTCATGAGAATGATTCAGGGAATGAAAGGGTTAACATATGAGGAGCGTTTGATGGCTCTGGACCTGTACTCACTGGGGTTTAGAAAAATGAGGGAGGATCTTATTGAACCCTATCAAATATTGAAAGACTTAGATAGAGTGGATGTGAAGAGGATGTTTCCTATAGTGGGTAAATATAGGACCAGAAGGCACAGCCTCAGAATGGAGGGACGTCGATTTAGAACAGGGATGGGAAGGAATTTCTTTAGCCAGAAGATAATCTGTGGTACAGTCTGCGGTGCTGATTGTCACAGATGGCTATGGAGAGTATATTTAAAGGGGTGGATGAAAGATTCGTCATTAGTCGAGGCGTAAAAAGATACGGGAAGAAGGCAGGAGAATGATGTTGAGTGGAATAATAAATCAGCCATGATGAAATGGCAGAGCCGACACAATGGGCCGAATGTCCTAATTGTGTTCCTATGTTTTATTTGCTCACAATCTTCCAGGTGGTTTTAATCTGTCTTGGTTCCTTTATTTTTTTTAAATTTTAAGTTATTGTGACTAATGTCAATGACTAGCACTCATCCTGTGAGATTCCTTGTGAAGGATTATGTCATACTAACTACAAGGCAAAGTCAACATTTGATTAGCAGAAAATAACAGAGTTGTTGCATATTAAAGTTAATTTGCGCCTTGCTTTGTTCAGCAGGCAAGAGCATTTCACTGCTCATGCTCTCCCAGTCATTGCAATGTTGTGAATGTACATAGGTACTTTGCATCATCAACTTTTGGAGCTCAGAGTTTCAGATGGAGCCAGAGCTGTGCAGATAGTGCATGAATAATCATACATAAAACCAGATTATTCATTTGGTCATGAAAATGATGAGTATCAGAAGGTTACAAGACAAGAAATATTTCTGAGGGTGGGGAGTGGGTTTGAGGAGAGGGAAAAAGGATCAGCCATGATTGAATGGCGGAGCAGACTCAATAAGCCAAATGACCTAATTCTACTCCTATGTCTTATGGTCTAATGGTCTTACTAGAATCCACCTGTAAACTTTTTGTCTGGCTGCATCTTGTGCATTACTTGCATGCTTCATCTCAAAATCACTTTAGGTCATTTGTTGTGAAAATAATTTAAAAGGAATATATCCGTTCATTTTTTTTTTGTAACTTCGCAGTTCTTTCTTATTTTATCTCTTTTGTCTTCCCATCTAAATAGTACCCAGGCCAGAGCCAGCTTAGCTTCTGAGATTGAGTGACATCGAGTGTTTTCAGCCTACTATGGCCATAGGCCTCTTGTCTTTCTGTGTTTAAAACACACAAGAAATACATGTAACACTTTGTAAGATTTCACTGCTAATGTAATGGCCTCTCTGTAATGTTTCTCTGTTGCAGCAATGTTTGGGTTATGACTAGAGATAACGGGGCATGTTAGCCAATGAGTGGGATATTGTTCTTTCTCAAGTGTCTGGTGCATTTCGTGGTCTTTTGCCGGGGAGAGATGAGGAGAGAAGACACGAATGCAGAGAGTTTCTAGACCGCCGGACGGAGTGGACTTGGAGCGAGGGTCCGAAGGTCGGCGACGATTGGAGGAGGTCGATGGTGGACGAATGACCTTATCAGTGAGCTCCAATGTTTGCGCATTAGACTGTTTCAGAAGAATGGGCCTTTCTTTTTCTTTCTTTACTAACCATATAGTCAAATTAAGAATTATATAGCTCAGTCATTTAATTGCATATTGTGTACTGTTAGTTATTTCGTGGTACTGATTTGTAACAAGGGACACATTGCGCAGTATCCACTCAAACGAGATTTCTTAAGTTTGGCTGGGCCGGGGGCTATCATCCCCTATATTAAGCTACTAGCTGAACCAAGAGTTACATAAACATGGGTGTTGACTGGGTGACCTTAATAAAACTATCAGATCTTACATTTCCACCCTGATAGATCAGACAAGGTCTCAGTTTATAGTCTTGTACTAAAGAAGACATCTCTAACAGTGCAGCAGTCCACTAGTACAGCGGTCCCCAACCACTGGGCCGCGGACCGGTATCGGGCCGCAAAGCATACGCTACCGGGCCGTGAGGAAGCGATATGATTTGATGATATGAGTCAGCTGCACCTTTCCTCATTCTCTGTCACGCACTGTTGAGCTTGAACGCACGCGAGGTCATTACCCGCGTGTCATCCATGTCAGCGCGGGAAGAAGATCAACTCCTCAAGCTTGCAAGTGACGGCGGGCTGGAAAGTATGTTTGACATAACATCTCTGCCGGCATTCCAGATCAAAGTCAAGGCTAAATATCCTGACATAGCCACGAAAGCACTGAAAACGTTGCTTCCATTTCCAACATATCTCTGCAATGAATGCAGCAAAAACTAAATTGCGGAATAGACTGGATATAAGAAACTCCATTCGACTATCGCTGTCTCCTGTCACCCTTCGATAGGACCGTCTTGTTGCAGGAAAACAAGCCCAGGGCTCCCACTGATTCAGCGATATTGGTGTGTTGCAATGATTTTATATGTTCGTACCGGGGAAAATATATGTTGCTTGTTTAATATCCAAACGTTACTTAAAATGTTATGATGCTATTGACTTATATAACCACGTAACAATTACAGCACGGAAACAAGCCATCTCTGCCCTTTTAGCCCGTGCCGAACGCTACTCTCACCTCGTCCCACCGACCTGCACTCAGCCCATAACCCTCCATTCCTTTCCTGTCCATATACCTATCCAATTTTTCTTTAAATGATAATATCGAACCTGCCTCTACCATTTCTACTGGAAGTTCGTTCAACACTTACTTCAAGCTCCCCTGTCCTCCCCTGATAATTGACTTATCACTATATCCATGCACTATGTGTTTAATATTAAATTCGTCACAGAAACCCTTTTAGAACGGAAATTGAATGTATTAGCCACTTATCACTGATATTCCGGTCGTGATTAACAACCCGCCCCTGCCGAACAGAATAACCAAAAATGTTCTGTAGAAAAAAATCATACACGCATGCGCACTGGTGCCCGCGCAAGGCTTCATGGTCATTGTAGTCTTTATCGGTGTAAACCCAACGTATTTGACTACTACTCTTGCCCGTTGGCAACCCTACCCCGGCCCCCCCCCCCCCCCGGTTGGCCAGTCCACAAGAATATTGTCAATACGAAACCGGTCCGCAGTGCAACAGAGGTTGGGGACCCCTGCACTAGTAACACTCTGCAATGTCAGACCTGAAGTGTTGTGCTGTAGTCTTAGGAGCTGCTTTTCATTGTAAAGTCGATATTGCAAATGTTCTACCAAACCAGCCATTGTAGATATTTTGCAATTATTGGATTACTGTCTCTGATTCTGTAGTTTAATATACACACTTTCAAAAATGCTCTTCAATATAAAGAGGTAGATAGGTTTACATTTTAGAATCCTTTTCCTTGGAGTGCTATGACTCCTAAGCATGTCTTACAAGTTTTGTGCAAGGGTACTCAAATTGATGTTCTGCTGTAGAATTCATCAGTTTGCCTATTCGTGAGTTATTAATTTATTTTGGATTAAACCTTTCATTCAGCCAACTAACAAAGGTGCTTGAAAGAGACCACTATAAATTGTTCTGTATAATTTTCAGGCTTAAATTGCTCATTCACTGGAAGCGCAAACGGGTGCAAGTGCTGGGATTAGGAGCTAAAAACATACTGCTAGAGAAACTCAACAGGTCTGGCAGTACCTATGGACAGAAATGGACGTTTGGAGTTAAAGATCACAAACGTTCATCTGGTCTCTTCAGTCTCCAAACAAAGCAAGTGTTCCAAACTGTTTTTATTCCTTGGACCAACACAGTACCAGTACTAAAGGACTCCATGAACCCCAGGTTGGGAACCCCTAAAGTAAAGGGTCTCACTTCGGAACATCAACTGTCCTTTTCCCTCCACAGATCTTGCCTGACCTGTTGAGTTCTTTCAGCAGTTAGTTTTTAGCTCAATGGAAATTAAACAGTGCATGGATTTGTCTCAAGTTTACTGTACCATATGTGCCCAGAGAGTGTATCCGTTTTTGATCACTGTTTGAATTTGCACTGCCATTAACTAGTAGTTATGCAATGTACAGGTATCTACACGGATGTAGCATCACGTCAAACTTCTCGATAACCCTGCTTTATAGCTGGTGCATTTTAACAAATCTAGTCTTTGTAACTAAGGCTTTGTGAAGGAGGCATAGTAGCCAGTGATGGAATGATAAAAAGAAAGTCTATTCAAGAGGTCCGATGTGGAGAAGAATGGATATTTGGGTTGACTGTAGGAGCTGGAAAAAAGAGGGAGATGTAGTCAGCAGGTCAATCAGCATCTGTGAGATGAGGAATGAAGTAAGCACTTCAGGTCAAGGAGCTTTCATCAGTATATTGGATTTTCATCAGGATTTGGTATGGGTATGGATGAAGGCAGCAGCATTTTGGATGATGCCAAATCTATAAAGGGTAAATTGGATTTTGTAGGTATGTGTGTTCAACTAGACAAATCCAGATGTTACAAAGGCAAGTATGATTGTTTCAGCAGCAGATACGGCAATTCCACTGAAATTGATCTTAATGGTCTCAGTGAAAGCTTAGATAAGAGGTTGTAAGTGGGATAAGAGGTTATAAGAGTGAGAGTGGGTATTAAGTGTCAAAGACATTAACTGGTGATTGAAAGAAGGCTCAATCCCAGAAATTAGTTTTCTTTTTTACCAATAGTGGTCATTTTATGTGCCCAAATCTATGGTGTTTTCTGGGAAGGATGGACTAAAGTTGACCTTCATGGTATCTGAGACTGTAAATTCAATGACAATATTCTACTAAAATCCCTATCTGCAAACCAGATTGCAGAATGAGTGATTGTTGTTCCATTGGCCAATCCCACTCAAACTGTTGTGTGAATATGTACAGTATATTCTTAGTGCTTCCGAATAGATGCATAACATATTTTGATTTTAATCATTCCACATTACCTCGAGTTGATGTGTCATATAAAAGGGGTCTGTACCTCTCAGATTCTGATGGAAAAGAGGCAATTACACAGAGTTTAGTTTTCTCTTTTAAGATATGGTAAACAAAATTAAACCACATGCACAGAGGAATTCCTTGCTTTCTTCCATAATACTGCAGGCATATCATTAGTTTTTGCAATCATGTCCTCTCATCAGATTCCTACACCTACTCCATGGAATAAAGAATATTTATTTTCTTAACTTTATCAAAGATAAGTAACTAAACAAAACTGTTTGCTACTCTGCAGTGTGTTGTCTTTTGCTTAGCTGCTTTGAAAGTTTAATTTGCCTGGACAAAGGCATAGTGTTCATTGAATGAGCTGGTAAAGGAGCATTTAATGTGCAATTTCAAATTAGAGTTGACAATTGCAAATACACACCAACCGACACAGTAATAAAATCAATACACACGTTTCCCTTGGGGCTACTATTTACTGATAGCAATGCCATTTTCTTAATGGGATGACATTTATGCTTTCAGAAGCCTTGTAAGTACTACTCCTCGTACTTTAACTAAGTATTGTTGGAACAGGGCAGGAGAAACTCTTTACTTTTTGTTCATTGTGGTGTCCCTGTAATCTTTGAAACCCTACTTGTCTTGTTTTCATCATTCTTTTTTCTTAAAAGCATGTTTAAGTATCTTACATGCATAGTCATTATGTGTGCTTTATTTTCTGATTATAAGTGAAGAAAAATGGAAGATTTTTTTTTCAAAAAGAGGTATTAAAAATATTGAGAGCTGCAGTAAAGATCTTTCACAGAAACAGCAGGAGGAACTCAGCAGATCAGGCAGCATCTACAAAAGGAAATAGATAACCATCGTTTCAGCAGGACTGGGTTGATGAAGGGAGATTGCCAGTGTGGTAAATTGGGAGGAAGGTGAACTGAGAGCTGGCAGGTGATTGGTGCATAGGCAGGTGAGGGATAGGTGAATGGGAATGATATTAAAAGCTGGGAGCCAATAGGCAGAAGGAACAAAGAGCTGAAGAATTTGGAATCTAATAGGAGAAGACAATAGAACATGGAATAGTATGTGGAAAGCTACTAACACGGTTAGATCACTGGCTGAAAAATTACTAACATGGTTAGAGCATTTGCCGATTGATAGGAGGCAGCAAGTGGGAATAAAAGGATCCTTTTCTGGTTGGCTACCAGTGACTAGTGGAGTTCCGCAGGAGTCGGTGTTGGGAGCGCTTCTTTTTATGCTGTATATAAATGATCTAAATGACAAAATAGATGGCTTTGCTTCCAAGTTTGCAGATGATATGAAGACTGGTGGAGGAGCAGGTAGTGTTGAAGAAACAGGTAGGATGCAGAAAGACAGATTAGGAGAATGGACAAGAAAGTGGCAAATGAAATACAATGTTGGAAATGCATGGTCATGCACTTGAGTAGTAGAAATAAATGTCCGGACTATTTTCTAAACGGGGAGAAAATACAGGAATCTGAGATGCAAAGGGACTTGGGAGTCCTTATGAAGAACACCCTGAAGGTCAACTTACAGGAAGGGAAATGCCATGTTAGCATTCATTTCAGGAGGTCTAGAATACAAGAGCAGGGAGATGATGTTATGGCTTTATAAGACAATGCTGAAGCCTGAGGATTGTGAACAGTTTTGGGCCCCACATCTTAGAAAAGATGTGCTGGCATTGGAGAAGGTCCAGAGGAGGTTCACAAGGATGATTCCAGGAATAAAAGGGTTATCATATGAGAAACATTTGATGGCTCTGGATTTGTACTCTCTGGAATTCAGAAGGATGAGAGGGGATCTCATTGAAACCTTTTGAATAGTCATAGTCATACTTTATTGATCCTGGGGGAACTTGGTTTTCGTTACAGTTGCACCATGAATAATAAATAGTAATAGAACCATAAATAGTTAAATAGTAATATGTAAATTATGCCAGTAAATTATGAAATAAGTCCAGGACCAGCCTATTGGCTCAGGGTGTCCGACCCTCCAAGGGAGGAGTTGTAAAGTTTGATGGCCACAGGCAGGAATGACTTCCTATGACGCTCTGTGCTGCATCTCGGAGGAATGAGTCTCTGGCTGAATGTACTCCTGTGCCCACCCAGTACATTATGTAGTGGATGGGAGACATTGTCCAAGATGGCATGCAACTTGGACAGCATCCTCTTTTCAGACACCACCATGAAAGAGTCCAGTTCCATCCCCACAACATCACTGGCCTTACAAATGAGTTTGTTGATTCTGTTGGTGTCTGCTACCCTCAGCCTGCTGCTCCAGCACTCAACAGCAAACATGATCACACTGGCCACCACAGACTCGTAGAACATCCTCAGCATCGTCCGGCAGATGTTAAAGGACCTCAGTCTCCTCAGGAAATAGAGACGGCTCTGACCCTTCTTGTAGACAGCCTCAGTGTTCTTAGACCAGTCCAGTTTATTGTCAATTCTTATCCTCAGGTATTTGTAATTCTCCACCATGTCCACACTGACCCCCTGGATGGAAACAGGGGTCACCTGAATGTTGAAAGGGTGAGACAGAGTAGATGTGGAAAGGATGTTCCCCATGGTGGGAGAGTCTAAGACAAGAGAGCACAGCCTCATGATAGAGGGGCCCCCTTTCAAAACAGAGATGCGGAGAAATTTCTTTAGCCAAAGGGTTGTGAATTTGTGGAATTTGCTGCCACATGCAGCTGTGGAGGTCAGGTTGTTGGGTGTATTTAAGATAGAGATTGATAGATCCTTGACTGCACGTGGCATCAAAGATGTCAGGGGTAAGTTTTTTACGCAGAGAGTGGTGAGTGTGTGGAATGGGCTGCCGGCAATTGTGGTGGAGGTGGATATGATAAGGTTCTTTAAGAGACTCCTAGACAGGTACATGGAGCTCAGAAAAATTGAGGGCTATAGGTAATCCTAGGTAATTTCTAAGGTAAGGACATATTCAGCACAGCTTTGTGGGCTGAAGGCCCGGTATTGTGCTGTAGGTTTTCTATGTTTCTTTGTTATGGGGAGACGGCTGGGAACTGGGGTTGAGGGGGTGTCTAAAACAAAAAAGGATCAGCCATGATTGAATGGTGGAGCAGACTCGACAGGCCAGATGGCTTAATTCTGCTCCTGTGTCTTATGGTCTTATGGAATAAAGGGAAGAAGGTGGTGGTGGAGGAGGTGTGGGGTGGATAGGAAGAGAGAATGTGTGGCTAATGGACAGATCGAGAAGATGGGGAAGGGGGAAGAGATAAGTTGATGGAGGCCAGAACAGAATAAGGATTTATTTTTGGGTGGAACATCTCATCCATTTAGACTACCTACAAGGCAGAAATGCATTCTCTCTCACAAGCACAGCATATGTATTGTCACATACTTCTGCATTTTGACCAATAAGAAGTCAATAGAGCTTAAGTTTTGAATTGAACTCCCCTGTGTAAGTACTACTACATTGTACATTCAGCATCCGCGAACAAGGAAGAATTTCTATTTCACTTGTGTTCCAACTGAGAACAGTTGGCTGCTTTGAGCTACCTTAAACCAAAGGTGTTTTGCTACGTGTCTTACTATGATTGCAGTTATTGTCATATAGAATGGAAATGAGGCTTTCAGCCCAAGGCATGTATTCTACCCATCAAGCACCCATTTACACTAACACTGATATTTTTCTTCCCATATTAATAAAACTTTTCTGAGATTCTTTCATTCACCTACACATTAGGAGTAATTGATGTTGGCTATATATATTTTTAAGGTAACTTATTTTTTTTATTCATTCTTACTTTTCTAATATTTGTATATCTGTGCATTCGTCTTGCTATTGTGACACTGTAATTTCCTTTGGGATGGATAAGGTATCTATTTATCTATCTACCAATCTGGATGTCTTTGGGAAGTGGGGGGGGGGTGTAATTTAACATGAGGAAACCCACATGGTGGCAGGAAGCATCTACAGAGTGTACGCAGACAGTGCTGACGTTAAAATTGAAACCATAATTTTGAAAGCACAGAACAGCAGCTCTGGTAGATGCACCATACATGCTGCCCATTGAATGCTGTGTCTAAGTCCTCCATTTTTCTATTTAAAATATGAGGGGTGAGGGTACTTTATCCATAGTTACTGGAGACAAACCTATGTGTGATCATTATTGACTGATAGCACCATTAAGTTCCCTCACATGCAGGACATGCTACCTTCACATTACTACCATCAGGGAGGGGTTAAAGGAGCCTGAAGATGCACACTCAACATTTTAGGAACAACTTCTCCTCCACCGTCAGATTTCCAAATGATCCATGAACCCATGAACACGACCTTGTTAGTTTTTGTACTATTTATTTATCTAGATGTTGTAAATTATAGTAAATTTTATATCTTGCACTTTACTGCTACCACAAAACCATAAATTTCCCGACATACATGAGTGAAAAATAAGCTTGATTCTGATACTGAGCACTTAAAAGGAATGAGATATGTGGGGTGAGTACAATAGGCAGCCATTACTCAAGCTAGTGTGAAACATTTAGCCACTTTGAGTTCCCAAAGCCCACCGTGTAGCTGAAACAATAGAGAATACCCTGGAGAATGTCCCCAAAGACTGATAAAGAACTTTTTTGATTTGTGTACTGTCTAATTGAGGCAGCAATGAGGTAATGCCAATATAAACACAGTAGTTCATACAAAAGCAAGCTGCTACAAATGCTGGGAATCTGACGTGTACAGGAAGTGCCAACCATACTCAGTAAGTTAATGGCAAGACAAACCAATTGAATATTTGGTCACAAGGGAGACATAAAAGACTGCAGATGATGGAATCTGGAGTTACAAGCAAACTGCTGGAAGAACTCAGTTCTCCCCAAAAGAAACCTTAGTCCCAGTAGGCCGTATGCTGAAATTTTCATTAAGGGGCCCCGAACAAAACTTTAATTAGTGTTCAGTTGTATTTTCCTCCTAATCTGTACACATGGATGCTCCGGAATAGCTGATCTTATTTTTTTCGTAGATAACATTAGATAACATCTGTTTTTATGCAGGTCTGGTATGTTGGAAAATTCAGCGCTTAATTTCCATTTCTGGTTGTCCTTGAGAAGGCACTGCCTTCTTGAAATGCTGCAGTCCTTTGGGAAAGATACTCCCACACTGCTAATTGTTAGTGAGTGCCTTGATTTGAACCAGCGATGATGAATGAATGGCAAGTTAGGATGGAATGACTCAGAGGGCAACTTGCCTGTGTGGTTTTCCTTATTGGATCATGAATTTGGGAAGTGCTATTAAATAACCTTTAACCATCTGTTGCAATGAATTTTGCGGAACCTATAGACTGTGACAAGTAATAGAGGAAGAGACAGCTTACGAAAGTCAATCAGGTGCTTTGTTCACTTTCAAGTTTGTGGTTATAGGCATACATACCTCACTGTATAACCGGCCTGAAATAAGCTTTTTTTTATAGCAGCGCAGTACATTACAAGATAAGGACAAATATAAGTTAACATAAACTTAAAATTAACACAAATTATACATAACTTGGATGTTGCTTTGAACTGGTTTGGTTTATGTACAAGCCCTTAAAGCAGCAATTAAAAGTCCATCTGCAACGGATTATCTCTTCTCTGTCCCAGCAATGCCATGTATAGTTGCTGCCCCTCTACTGTTGCCCATTTGAGATCAGTTGGCATTTTAATTGCAAGAAAAATCCGATTAAAATCTGTAATGAAGTTAATTTATTTTATTATCTCTATTCAAATCAAAGCACCTTTGTGCTACTCTCAAAGGAAGAATATCTTTTGGCTTTCTTTTCAGCTTTGAACAGTAAATTTGAGTCAGACTGACTAACTGAATTTGCTTTTTTTTTGCTGTGTATTAAGTATTTCACATTCATGCAGCTTGTAAGTGAGCTTTTAATTGGGTTTACCGGAGTGAGCCGTAATTGATATAGAATCACAGCTCGATAAAAGCTGTAATAACAAGGTAGTGCCGTAGTTGTTTAATCTCATTGCGTCCCAGTGTTGGATGTTTTCTCATCAGAATTAATTCTGTCGTAGGTTAGTAAGGTAGCTTTCTTATGGAAATGAACCATTTTCAGGTTTTTGCTTTCAAGCCTTGATGCCTGATTATAAATCAACAACATGCAATTTAGTAGGTTTTTCATTTAAAGATTTCTCAAAAGCAGCAAATCTCCAAAGAGAGACTAATTGCTTTAAGAGCAATGCAAAGCATAGAGAAATGCAAGTGATACTTTTTGTATCGCTCAACCTCTGTTCAGTTAGATAACACTGGAAGTTGATAATTTGTGCGGGTCCACTGATTTCCTTTGATTCATCCCTTTGGCTTGCCTAGCCTTTAAGTAAACAGGGCATACTGGGCAATTAAGAGCTAAATAATAAATCTTTAGCAACTTTCCTTCCACTATTATTATCCATTGCCTGAATGTCGCAAATACAGTAAATAGCAGTCTTGTTTACACAATAGAATCTTGCTAGCATTGTGTTCGGTGTCCTTTCCCTTTCTCATGTCCAATTATTTCTTTGAATCTATGTCCAATCAGGTATTTGTATATTTTAAGCCATATATTTATGAATAACCAGAACAAAATAAATTGTGTTCTTATTCGCCAGCACTGGAATGGTTATTATGATCGATAGGTCCCCAGAAAGACTTAGCATTTTTTTTTTGCTTATGTTTCATCCTAACAAATTCTAAATTAGAATAAACATAGGAAGAGGAAATATTCAAAACCAAAGGAGGCCAAAGCCTTTGTTTAGAGAGGTGACAGCCACAGGGTACACTCCCAAATCTATCTGTGACCTACTGAAGAAGGAAGCACGTGGTACAAAATGATTTCTCATTCCACAAGAGCTTTCAAAATGGAATCAAGTGTATTGGCTGCACCTCCAAGAGGACCACAACGTTGTTGAAACTATGTTGGCTGGAGTCAGGGCTTTATGCTTTGATTCTTGGTAGGGTCACCCATGCCAAGCAGGTGAAAGGGTAGAAGACAGACTAAGAGCCACCAGTCCTCCAGGTTTGGGGGTTACAACCCTGAGTGGTAAAATGAAGATTGCTATGGAAACAGCAATGAAGAAACCTTCCACGCCTGTGTGTGATGGCATTCCTGGGTCTCCACGTGGGACTTGCGTGACTGACAGGAATGAAAACCAAGAGAAAGCTACTGACAAGAGGAAGGAATCTCTGAGCACCACCAGAGATGGAGGACTTTCACTGTTGCCCTAAAAGTCAGTGATGTAACGAGCAGTAAGTAAGTATAGGGTGCAGGAGGGGTAAAGCTGGGTGAGTGATTAAAACTGAAAGCACTGGCATTGGTACAGTGGTCCATTGATAGTTGCAAGTAATCTCTGGAGAGTAGATTGTCCTCAATTGCTTGTGTTAAACATAGTATATACTACTGGCTGCTTATTACGCTCTGCTGCACTGCAGTTCAATGAGCTTTATTCATTCCACAATTTCTATAGATGCAAAGTGGAGAATATTCTAAGTTGATTGCAACACAGCCTGGTATGGAAACACCAATGTCTAGTAATGGGAAAGGCTACAGAAAGTGATAGGTACAGCCCAGTCTATCACAGGCAATGCCCTCACCACCATTGAGTACATTTACATGCAACAATGCCAAAAGAAAGCAGCATCCATCATCAAGGACCCCCGCATCCAGGCCATGTCCTTCTTGCTACAATCATTGGGCAGGAAGTACAGAATCCTTAGGACACATGCCACCAGGTTCAGGAGCGGTTATTGTCCTAGAATCATCAAGCTCTTGAAATGGCGTAGATAATTTCGATCGTCACTACTCTGAAGTGATCGTATGACCTACAGGCTCAATTTCAAGGACTCTTTATGAGTCTCATTCTCAGTATTTTGTTTTATTTGTACAGTTTGTCTTTTTCAAATTGACTGTTTCTCAAATCTTTGTTTATGTATAGTTTTTTCCATAAATTCTATTGAAGTTTTTCCCCTGTAAAGGCCTGCAAGAAAATAAATTTCAAGGTAGTATGTGGTAACCTATTTGCACTTTGATAATAAATTTACTTTGAACCTTGGAACTTTGAACTTTGTGTCCTTCGGAGTGAATTGTAATGATTGTATACGGTGGTCCTAGGACAGAGAGTAAGGTTAGGGTTAGAGGTTTTATGCATTTATGCCTACATGCCCCTTTTCTGAAATTTGGCTCCATGGATATGAATGCCCAACCTCTGACACAAAGGCAAGAGTGCTATCTGATGGAAACAAGGCTAATATGTGCATTTTGAAGGAAATTTGACTAACAGTGCATCCCATTTATCACCCTGGTTACATAATGCCAGCATTATGCTTTCTCTGAAAACCAAATTAGTCACACATCTTTTCCAAACACATTAAGCTTAAGTGTTGCCTTGTAGTGCACTTCACAGTTTTAATCAATATTCCTGCTTAAAATGATAGAATTTGGGATGACAGTCCTAGTTTGTAATGCAGTTTCCTGAATGGAGAGAAATAAAACTAAGTTTAATTACTGCATTATCTTTTAAAAGAAACACATAAATAACATCGTGCAAATAGAAATTTACTTAATACTCCTCTTGGGTCAAAATAATCTGTCACTATGTGGGGGGGCATTGCAACCGTAGTAGGAAGGGGGTCTTCATTTAAGTATCCAATTAAAAAATGCAATGCCTTGTAATTATATAAATTCTACATAAATTACAATTTAATGAATAAGTTTTTGAGGCTACATTTTATATATTATTCAAATGCATACACTCTGGGGGTATCAATAATTCATTGCACATAAAGGCCAAACTAATTTATTTATTCAGCAAAAAATTAGGATTTGTGCTTCTCTTTCAAACAATGAAAAGTCAGCATAAAAAGATTCCTGGGGCACAGCTGGCTTGTCATCCCTGTCAGAGTTGCATTGAATGTTCATCTGATGTATATGAAGATTGATGCCGAATTTAGCATGCAAGCATTAAGCTCAGGAAGCATCAGTACCACTGCAGTCAGGATTTGGACATGGGATAAACAAGGACATGTATTCCTTAAAGGCAACCTAATCATCAATAAAGAGATGAAAGGGGTCAATGACAGCACTATCAAGCACCACTTACTCACCAATAACTTGCTTACCAAAGCTGCCAGGACTATACTAGACTTGCAGAGCAACTTGAAACAGAAAATCAGGCGTATTGTCATTGGCATAAGTCAAGAAATTTGTTGTCTTTTGGCAAGAGTACGGTGCAAGACATAAAAATTTATACTTTACAACAAAAAAAAGTAACTCATGCAAAAGAGGTAAAGTTGAGGTAGTATCCATAACCTCATAGACAATTCAGGAATCTGATGGAGCAGAGGAAGAAGATATTCCTAAAACATTGAATGTTCCTAAAACATTCAGGCTCCTATACCCTATCCCTGTAGTAATGAGCAAAGGATATACCCTGGATGATGGGTCCTTAATGATGGATGCCACCTTCTCAAGGCACTCTTTTGAAGATGTCCTCCATGGTGGGATGGCTTGTTCCTGTATCGAGCTGGCTGAGTCTACAACCCTCTGCAGCCTCTTTCAAGCTTGTGCACTTAAAAGGGAGTGAGAGGACTTTAAGAAGCACCTAAAATACTAGGGGTGGTCTTGGCAGGGTGGATTTACAGACATTGGTATCTCTTGTGGGAGAATCTCGTACCAAAAGTCACAGTTCCAGATTTGTCATCTTCTAGGACTGAGAGGAGGTAAAAATAAAATCTTTCAGAGAGTTCTGTGTCTGTAACATGTTAAATGTCCTTAACCTTCTAAGAATGTAAGCATGCTGCTTTGTCTTCCCCCTCTAATTGCATCTCAGTGCTGGGCCCAAGGCAGGTCATCTGAGATGTTAACACCCAGGAATTTAAAACTGCTGGACTCCCCTACCACTAATCCAACAATGTAGACTGTTGCATGTTAGTTGCGCTTCCCCTTCCTGAAGACAATAATCAGCTCTTTAGTGTATCAACACTGGTGTTGCATTGTCATTCAACCAGTTGTGCTGTCTTGCTCCTGTACGCTGACTCATCGCCAGCTATGGTCAATCCAATCATAAACTAACCTTAGTGCAGTGGGTGGTAGGAGTGGAGTTGATTTGTATGAGACAGCAAGGAGCTTGATCAAGAGGTATAGTCACATTCAGCATATAAAATAATTAATAACATTAATATTAATTAAAATAAAGCAGAAAACTTAAAACACACTCAATCACAAGTCATTGACCCCATTCAGGTAAATGGAATGTGTCATTTGTCATAAGGCTGCAGAGTTGGATACGAAGAGAATCCGGCCCCTTAGCAGAGTGGGATTAGGATCAGTTAGGCCTCAGGAGGGAGAGCATATGGTCAGTGTGGCTGTACTTCTGCAAGGCACTATGCAGGCACAGAACTGGGGAGCGTACCAGAGTTTATGCTGGGCCTAGTTGGTGCTTGTATTGGAATTTTCTAACTAGCTGTCAACATAGTCTCAGACTAGAATGAGTTATGTATAGTTTGTAGAAGTGTGTGCATACTGAGTGCATTTTTGTTCAGAGCTGAAGCAGAGAAATAGTTCCTTCAATTCTTATAACCTCTTTTTCCCTGTTACTCTATTTAGATGTTATAATATTTTATTTGCAAATCTGAGGGCCTTTGGGACCTCAGAACAACAAGGAAACCAACCCAAAGCAAATGTACTGTACACTCCGGCGTATTGAAAGTTAATGTCTGTGTTTTAAACTGCTTGAGGGATAATGAATAAATGGTGGGAGCTGGTTGAAGCAAGACCATAATTTACTTGTGGGCGGGAATGGGTCAGGTTTAACATTTAATAAAATCATGAAAGCAGTTTATAATCATTGAACCTTGAGATTAATTTTTGTCATACAAAAGTTTTGCAGTATTGTGTTTTTTTTTCCCCTCTAATGTTGCCACTCTGCTGGAATATCTGTAGCTGCTTTGAAAATATTACCAACATGCATTTAAATGAGAAAGCTCGTACAATCACAAAGAATTGTACCTTCTCTTTAAGGCTAGCCATGGAATGGCAAGGGACACAGAGCATAAATCCAATACTGGTAAATGGGCCCATCATTTGAGCCTCTCACACCAACCTATTCATTAGCATTAACTAGAATGGAGGAAACATCATCAGAAATAAAAACTCTGTAAATTTGATGCTGAACACATAGGTTTTTTCCACAATCATAACATTACATCAGTTATTTTATTCCATACATATATAATGTATATATAGACACATTAAATTAAAGAAAAGGGAAAAAATAGTGAGGTAGTGTTATGGGTTCATTGCCCATTTGGAAATCTGATGGTGGCAGGAAAGAAACTGTTCCTGAAACACTGAATCTGGGTCTTCAGGCTCCTTTATCTGTTCCTTAATGGTATCAATAAGAAGAGGGCATGTTCTGGGTGATGGGGGGGGGGTCCTTAAAGGTGTCCTGGAT